>NW_028320394.1:0-116547 GCF_062004578.1 Staurois parvus | reverse complement strand
CGCAAACACAGATACTCCACTCATGACCTTCCATGTATGGAGATGTAACCTATGTAACATGATGCTGTCCGAGTTCACAACCAGAACAAACCGGTCATCATCAGGGACCAAGCAGGGGTCATCTCCTCATTGGCAAGATGGAGACTTCTTCTCCTGTCCACCACCAGACCCAGGAAACAGCCTACAGGGTACACACCGCTCAAGGCTAACCTGCCAGATCCCATGCTGATGGATGTGTCTGTGAGCCTGCTTGGTCCACAAACCACGATCAGTGAACATGAAGAGAGAAGGACGGCACGCCAATACACAGATGACCTCTTCATTATTCTGTCCATCTACTGATGTTCTCAGAGCCGTGCATTGCTGTCCATTTATCTTCATGGACTGAAGAATAAAGAAGTCTACTGTGTGTATATTGCAGTGTCACTACTTCTTTTCCTCAGGTTCACCACCAGACCCACCCTGACCAGAACCTCTCCTGTCCACCACCAGACCCACCCTGACCAGAGCCTCTCCCGTCCACCACCAGACCCACCCTGACCAGAACCTCTCCTGTCCACCACCAGACCCACCCTGACCAGATCCTCTACCGTCCACCACCAGACCCACCCTGACCAGATCCTCTAATGTCCACCACCAGACCCACCCTGACCAGATCCTCTCCTGTCCACCACCAGACCCACGCTGACTAGATCCTCTCCCGTCCACCACCAGACCCACCCTGACCAGATCCTCTCCCGTCCACCACCAGACCCACCCTGACCAGAGTCTCTCCTATCCACCACCAGACCCACGCTGACTAGATCCTCTCCTGTCCACCACCAGACCCACGCTGACCAGATCCTCTAACGTCCACCACCAGACCCACCCTGACAAGATCCTCTCCCGTCCACCACCAGACCCACCCTGACCAGATCCCCTACCGTCCACCACCAGACCCACCCTGACCAGATCCTCTACCGTCCACCACCAGACCCACCCTGACCAGAACCTCTCCTGTCCACCACCAGACCCACCCTGACCAGAACCTCTCCTGTCCACCACCAGACCCACCCTGACCAGAGCCTCTCCCGTCCACCACCAGACCCACCCTGACCAGATCCTCTCCCGTCCACCACCAGACCCACCCTGACCAGATCCTCCCCCGTCCACCATCAGAGCCACCCTGACCAGATCCTCTCCCGTCCACCACCAGGCCCACCCTGACCCGAACCCCTCCTGTCCACCACCAGAACCTCTCCTGTCCACCACCAGACCCACCCTGACCAGATCCTCTCCTGTCCACCACCAGACCCACCCTGACCAGATCCTCTCCCGTCCACCACCAGACCCACCCTGACCAGATCCTCCCCCGTCCACCATCAGAGCCACCCTGACCAGATCCTCTCCCGTCCACCACCAGGCCCACCCTGACCAGATCCACCCCCGTCCACCACCAGACCCACCCTGACCAGATCCTCTCCCGTCCACCACCAGGCCCACCCTGACCAGATCCTCTCCCGTCCACCACCAGGCCCACCCTGACCAGAACCTCTCCCGTCCACCACCAGACCCATCCTGACCAGAGCCTCTCCTGTCCACCACCAGACCCACCCTGACCAGATCCTCTCCCGTCCACCACCAGACCCACGCTGACCAGAGCCTCTCCCGTCCACCACCAGACCCACCCTGACCAGATCCTCTCCCGTCCACCACCAGACCCACCCTGACCAGATCCTCTCCTATCCACCACCAGACCCACCCTGACCAGATCCTCTCCCGTCCACCACCAGACCCACCCTGACCAGATCCTCTCCTATCCACCACCAGACCCATCCTGACCAGAGCCTCTCCCGTCCACCACCAGACCCACGCTGACTAGATCCTCTCCTGTCCACCACCAGACCCACGCTGACCAGATCCTCTCCTGTCCACCACCAGACCCACCCTGACCAGATCCTCTCCCGTCCACCACCAGACCCACCCTGACCAGATCCTCTCCCGTCCACCACCAGACCCACGCTGACCAGATCCTCTCCTGTCCACCACCAGACCCACGCTGACTAGATCCTCTCTTGTCACCCACCAGACCCACGCTGACCAGATCCTCTCCTGTCCACCACCAGACCCACGCTGACTAGATCCTCTCCTGTCCACCATCAGACCCACCCTGACCAGAACCTCTCCTGTCCACCACCAGACCCATGCTGACTAGATCCTCTCCCGTCCACCACCAGACCCACCCTGACCAGAACCTCTCCTGTCCACCATCAGACCCACCCTGACCAGAACCTCTCCCGTCCACCACCAGACACACGCTGACTAGATCCTCTCCCGTCCACCACCAGACCCACCCTGACTAGATCCTCTCCCGTCCAAATCCAGACCCACCCTGACCAGATCCTCTCCCGTCCACCACCAGACCCACCCTGACCAGATCCTCTCCCGTCCACCACCAGACCCACCCTGACCAGATCCTCTCCCGTCCACCACCAGACCCACCCTGACCAGATCCTCTCCCGTCCACCACCAGACCCACCCTGACCAGATCCTCCCCCGTCCACCACCAGACCCACCCTGACCAGAACCTCTCCTGTCCACCCCCAGACCCACGCTGACCAGATCCTCTCCCGTCCACCACCAGACCCACGCTGACTAGATCCTCTCCCGTCCAAATCCAGACCCACCCTGACCAGATCCTCTCCCGTCCAAATCCAGACCCACCCTGACCAGATCCTCTCCCGTCCACCACCAGACCCACCCTGACCAGATCCTCTCCCGTCCACCACCAGACCCACCCTGACCAGATCCTCTCCCGTCCACCACCAGACCCACCCTGACCAGATCCTCCCCCGTCCACCACCAGACCCACCCTGACCAGAACCTCTCCTGTCCACCCCCAGACCCACGCTGACCAGATCCTCTCCCGTCCACCACCAGACCCACCCTGACCAGATCCTCTCCCGTCCACCACCAGGCCCACCCTGACCAGATCCTCTCCCGTCCACCACCAGACCCACTCTGACCAGAACTTCTCCCGTCCACCACCAGACCCACCCTGACCAGAACCTCTCTTGTCCACCACCAGGCCCACCCTGACCAGATCCTCTCCCGTACACCACCAGGCCCACCCTGACCAGATCCTCTCCCGTCCACCACCAGACCCACCCTGACCAGATCCTCTCCTGTACACCACCAGACCCACCCTGACCAGAACCTCTCCCGTCCACCACCAGACCCACCCTGACCAGATCCTCTCCTGTACACCACCAGACCCACCCTGACCAGATCCTCTCCCGTCCACCACCAGACCCACCCTGACCAGAACCTCTCCCGTCCACCACCAGGCCCACCCTGACCAGAACCTCTCCTGTCCACCACCAGACCCACCCTGACCAGATCCTCTCCTGTCCACCACCAGACCCACCCTGACCAGATCCTCTCCTGTCCACCACCAGACCCACCCTGACCAGATCCTCTCCTGTCCACCACCAGACCCACTCTGACCAGAACTTCTCCCGTCCACCACCAGACCCACCCTGACCAGATCCTCTCCGGTACACCACCAGACCCACCCTGACCAGATCCTCTCCCGTCCACCACCAGACCCACCCTGACCAGATCCTCTCCTGTCCACCACCAGACCCAACCTATGTACTGTTCAGCATGCGCTGGCATTATACGGCATGCTTTGGCACTGTACTGTATTCCATGTACTGTTCAGCACGCAATAGCACTGGTCGGCATGCGATGATACTGTGCGGCGTGTGATGACACTGTACGGCATGCGATGATACTGTGCGGCGTGTGATGACACTGTACGGCATGCGATGATACTGTGCGGCGTGCTATGACACTGTACGGCATGCGATGACACCGTACGGCATGCGATGATACTGCGCGGCATGCGATGACACTGCACGGCATGCGATGACACTACGGCATGCGATGACACCACTCGGCATGCGATGACACCATATGGTGTGTGATGACACTGTGCGGCATGCGATGGTACTGTTCGGCATGTGATGACACTGTTCATTATGCGATGACACCGTTCGGCGTGCGATGACACTGTACGGCAATGACACTGTGCGGCATGCGATGACATCATACAACGTGAGATGACACCGTTCGGCATGCGATGACACTGTGCGGCATGCGATGACACCGTTCGGCATGCGATGACACTACGGCATGCGATGACACCGTTCGGCATGCGATGACACTACGGCGTGCGATGGCACCGTTCGGCGTGCGATGATACTGTGCGGCGTGCGATGACACCACTCGGCATGCGATGACACCATATGATGTGTGATGACTGTGCGGCATGCGATGGCACTGTTCATTATGCGATGACACCGTTCGGCGTGCGATGACACTGTGCGGCATGCGATGACACCGTTCGGCATGCGATGACACTACAGCGTGCGATGGCACCGTTCGGCGTGCGATGACACCGTGCGGCGTGCGATGATACTGTGCGGCGTGCGATGACACCATATGGTGTGTGATGACACTGTGCGGCATGCGATGACACCATACAATGTGCGATGACACCATACGACGTGCGATGACACCGTGCGGCGTGCGATGATACTGTGCGGCGTGCGATGACACCATACAACGTGCGATGACACCATACGACGTGCGATGACACTGTATGGCAATGACACTGTGCGGCATGCGATGACACCATACAACGTGCGATGACACCGTGCGGCGTGCGATGACACTGTTCGGCGTGCGATGATACTGTGCGGCGTGCGATGACACCATACAACGTGCGATGACACCATACGACGTGCGATGACACTGCTCGGCATGCGATGACACTGTGCGGCATGCGATGACACCATACGGCGTGCAATGACACCATACGACGTGCGATGACACTGCTCGGCATGCGATGACATTGTGCGGCGTGCAATGACACTGTGAGGCGTGCGATGACACCATACGACGTGTGATGACACTGCTCGGCATGCGATGACACTGTGCGGCAATGACACTGTTCAGTAGTCGGTTCTGTTCGGCTTCTACAGAACTGTCTGACCAATCAGCATCTCCCCCGGTCCCCGCCGTGTAATGGAGGGAATCTGATTGGCTGGCGGCTGGATACGTTGTGTCGCTCTCAGGGGTCACGTGGTCTCTGGCTCCTCTCGGTCACGTGCTCCTCCCTCTCTGCGCCTCTCCCGGATCCCGCTCTTGTCAGACGCTCCCTGCCCGGCCCGGGACTTTCCATATAAGGACATGGCCGCAATCGCGGCTCCTGATTGGCTGGCGGCCCCTCCCGTTGCTGTCCGTCACCAGAGCTCAGCGTGGGAGCCGGAGAGGACTGTTCCTTTAAGAGGTCAGGTGACTCCCCTCCCCCAGTGACAGGTCCCGGCCGAGAGAGGAACCGGAGCCGGTGAGGAGGGCCGGGGGCCCCTGGGGGCCACACGGGGGATGTATGGTGGGAGAGGGGCCCTGTGGAGGTATACAGGGGAAGAGGGGCCTTATTGAGCTATACAGGGGCCCTGTGGGGGGTATATAGGACGAGAGGGGCCCTGTGAGGGTATATAGCGGCCCTATGGGGGTATATAGGACGAGAGGGGCCCTGTGGAGGTGTATAGGGGTATGTAGGGGGAGAGGGGCCCTATGGGGGTATACAGGGGGAGAGGGGCCTTATTGAGCTATACAGGGGCCCTGTTGGGGGTATGTAGGGGGAGAGGGTCCCTATGAGGGTATGTAGGGGCCCCTAGGGGGGTATATAGGGGGAGAGGGCCCTATGGGGGGGGGTATGTAGGAGGAGAGGGGCCCTATGAGGCCCTATGGGGGGGTATGTAGGAGGAGAGGGGCCCTATGGGGGGCTATGTAGGAGGAGAGGGGCCCTATGGGGGGCTATGTAGGAGGAGAGGGGCCCTATGGGGGATATGTAGGAGAGGGGTCCTATGGGAGTATATAGGAGGAGTTGGGGGGGGGGGGGCCATGTTGTCTTGTATGGTGTTGGTATATGGGGGTGATACCTGGGTTTAGGGCCCCCATGCTGTGTTGTAGATGTCAGGCTTGTGTAGATGGGGGGGGGGGGGGTATTAGTTAGTCATAGTAGATGGGGGGAGGGGTATTAGGTTGTCATTGTAGATGGGGGGGGGGGTATTAGGTAGTCATTGTAGATGGGGGGGGGGTATTAGGTAGTCATTGTAGATGGGGGGGGGGGTATTAGGTAGTCATTGTAGATGGGGGAGGGGTATTAGGTTGTCATTGTAGATGGGGGGGGGGGTATTAGGTAGTCATTGTAGATGGGGGAGGGGTATTAGGTTGTCAGTGTAGATGGGGGGGGGGAGGGGTATTGGGTAGTCATAGTAGATGGGGGGGGGGGGGTATTAGGTAGTCATTGTAGATGGGGGGGGGGGTATTAGGTAGTCATAGTAGATGGGGGGGAGGTATTAGGTAGTCATTGTAGATGGGGGGGGGGGTATTAGGTAGTCATAGTAGATGGGGGGGAGGTATTAGGTAGTCATTGTAGATGGGGGGGGGGGGTATTAGGTAGTCATAGTAGATGGGGGGGGGGGGGGGTATTAGGTAGTCATTGTAGATGGGGGGGGGGGGGGGTATTAGGTAGTCATAGTAGATGGGGGGGGGGTATTAGGTTGTCATAGTAGATGGGGGGGGGGAGGGGTATTAGGTAGTCATAGTAGATGGGGGGGGGGGAGGGGTATTAGGTAGTCATAGTAGATGGGGGGGGGGGTATTAGGTAGTCATAGTAGATGGGGGGGGGGGTATTAGGTAGTCATAGTAGATGGGGGGGGGGGTATTAGGTTGTCATTGTAGATGGGGGGGGGGAGGGGTATTAGGTAGTCATAGTAGATGGGGGGGGGGAGGGGTATTTGGTAGTCATAGTAGATGGGGGGGAGGGTATTAGGTAGTCATAGTAGATGGGGGGGGGGGGGTATTAGGTAGTCATTGTAGATGGGGGGGGTATTTGGTAGTCATAGTAGATGGGGGGGGGGGTATTAGGTAGTCATAGTAGATGGGGGGGGTATTAGGTTGTCATTGTAGATGGGGGGAGGGGTATTAGGTAGTCATAGTAGATGGGGGGGAGGGTATTAGGTAGTCATAGTAGATGGGGGGGGGGGGGTATTAGGTAGTCATAGTAGATGGGGGGGGGGGAGGGGTATTAGGTAGTCATAGTAGATGGGGGGGAGGGTATTAGGTAGTCATAGTAGATGGGGGGGGGGGGGTATTAGGTAGTCATTGTAGATGGGGGGGAGGGTATTAGGTAGTCATAGTAGATGGGGGGGGGGGGTATTAGGTAGTCATAGTAGATGGGGGGGGGGAGGGGTATTAGGTAGTCATAGTAGATGGGGGGGGGGTATTAGGTAGTCATAGTAGATGGGGGGGGTATTAGGTTGTCATTGTAGATGGGGGGAGGGGTATTAGGTAGTCATAGTAGATGGGGGGGAGGGTATTACGTAGTCATAGTAGATGGGGGGGGGGGGTATTAGGTTGTCATTGTAGATGGGGGGGGGGGAGGGGTATTAGGTAGTCATAGTAGATGGGGGGGAGGGTATTAGGTAGTCATAGTAGATGGGGGGGGGGAGGGGTATTAGGTAGTCATAGTAGATGGGGGGGAGGGTATTAGGTTGTCATAGTAGATGGGGGGGGGGGAGGGGTATTAGGTAGTCATAGTAGATGGGGGGGAGGGTATTAGGTAGTCATAGTAGATGGGGGGGGGGGGGTATTAGGTAGTCATTGTAGATGGGGGGGAGGGTATTAGGTAGTCATAGTAGATGGGGGGGGTATTAGGTAGTCATAGTAGATGGGGGGGGTATTAGGTAGTCATAGTAGATGGGGGGGGGGTATTAGGTAGTCATAGTAGATGGGGGGGGGGGGGGTATTAGGTAGTCATAGTAGATGGGGGGGGGGGGGGGTATTAGGTAGTCATAGTAGATGGGGGGGGGGGGTATTAGGTAGTCATAGTAGATGGGGGGGGGGGTATTAGGTAGTCATAGTAGATGGGGGGGGGGGGGGTATTAGGTTGTCATTGTAGATGGGGGGAGGGGTATTAGGTAGTCATAGTAGATGGGGGGGTATTAGGTAGTCATAGTAGATGGGGGGGAGGGTATTAGGTAGTCATAGTAGATGGGGGGGGGGGTATTAGGTAGTCATAGTAGATGGGGGGGAGGGTATTAGGTAGTCATAGTAGATGGGGGGGGAGGGTATTAGGTAGTCATAGTAGATGGGGGGGGGGTATTAGGTAGTCATTGTAGATGGGGGGGGGGGAGGGGTATTAGGTAGTCATAGTAGATGGGGGGAGGGGTATTTGGTAGTCATAGTAGATGGGGGGGGGGTATTAGTAGGTTGGACATGTGATATGTCATGTGATCCTCTGTTGCCGCCATTGTTCTCCTCCCCCTTGTGTACCCCTCCCCCGTACATCCATGGCCGTCCCTCTAACCCCGCCTCCTCTCTTCTCTCCGCAGATCTCTGGATGTCCAGACGTGAGGCCACCGACTAGCCATGGATCCGCGGATTCCCTCCCCCGTCCACCTATGGAGCCCGCGGCCCTTTGGCACGTTTTCTGCCAACTGTCCCTCCAGCCCGAAGGGGGCGTCTGCCGATGACAATGCGATGGGGAATCCGGCCGAGGAGAAGCTGGGGCCCCACGACAACCCCGAGTGTCTGAGGAGCGGAGATGACCGCGTCTTGCTGGACACCTGGTACGTCATCAAACCTGGGAACACCAAGGAGAAGGTGGCCTTCTTTGTGGCCTACCAGTGTGCCGGCAATGGCGCTTCTCCACGTCCCGGTGGCCCCAAGGTGAAGGGAAGGTGGAGCGCGGGCGGCAGTTCCAGAGCAAAGAGGCGGCGGCACACCCTGGACCCCGATGCTCCTCCTTCTGTGGCGGAGATGGTGGCACGGGCAGAAAGCCGAGAGATGGAAGCTCCTCCACCAAGGCCACCGCTGGTACTGGTGACCTCCTCCGAAGACGGTGAAGAGAGACGTTGTCGCAGCGTGGCGGAAGCCGTGGCTCAGTATGAAGCTGAACACGCCGAGCGCGAGGTGCGCATCGCCTTTCGGGTGGCGGAGAGGCCGGGAGATCCCATCACATGTGACTTGTATCAGTTGCTGAGTCCGGAGCCGCACCGCGTCTGCGTCCTGCTGGAGAAGATGGAGTCCCCAGGCGACGGATGAGGAGGAGGAAGCCCAGGCGGCCACCTCTGATTCCGGCTTCCACGTGGACTTGGTGCTCACTGGGGCGGTAGACCGTTGCGTGTTTTATGGAGGAGAAGCGGGTGAGACGGAACCACTTCCAGGAGAACTTTTCTTCCCTCATCTATCTTCTGTCCCACCCCCGCCTCCCCCTCCCCCGCCCCCGGCTCCTCCCCTCTGCCGCCTCTACCGCCACGTCTCCCATGACTTTCTGGAGATCCGTTTCCAGGTCCAGCGCCTTCTCCAGCCGCGCCTTTATCTGCCGTCCTTGCCCGACCACGTCCTCCTGGCCATCTTCAGTTACTTGTCCACGCAGTCGTTGGCTGCCATTAAATGTACGTGCCGGCGCTTCCGGGCGCTGATCGAGGACTACGGGGTGCGGCCGAGCGACTCGCGCTGGAGTCAGGACCCCCTCTACCGCGACGACCCCTGCAAACAGTGCAAACGGATTTACAAGCGCGGAGACGTGTCCATGTGCCGGTGGCACCCCAAGCCTTACCACCATGACCTGCCCTATGGGCGCTCCTACTGGATGTGCTGCCGCCGGCCAGACAGAGCCGCCCCGGGGTGTCAGCTGGGACTTCACGATAATAATTGGGTGCTGCCGGGGGAGGGGACGCGGGGGAAGGGCCGAGGGCACGGGGAGGGCGATGAGGGGAGGTGAATGGGGGAGGCTGTTGCTGTGTATGAGTGTCTAAATAAAAGCTATTATTTATAAAGTGCCCCCGTGTCACCGTGTCGCTGCTCTGCGGGGGAGGGGCTGGTAGGCGGTCACTGGCTGGGTGGAGGGACCAGCCGCCTAGCCAAGTGCCAGAGGCAGAAGATGGTCAAATTGTTTGTTCTTGGGGTCCCCACAACCCAATCTGCCCCCCAATGTACTTATCTGCCTGGAGTATGGTGAACCCCCCCTAGGAGCACCTCCCTGATTGGCTGTCCTACGTACAGGACAGAGGAGGAGCCCCAACGATGCCAAGGAACCCGCAGCTGGTGGGGTGTCAGCAATTCCTTAGGGCACCATTTGTGTCTGTGTACAGTGGAGATGGGGGACCCTTGGGGCGTGCTGTGTGGATGGGGGACCCTTGGGGCGTGCTGTGTGGATGGGGGACCCTTGGGGTGTGCTGTGTGGATGGGGGACCCTTGGGGCGTACAGTGTGGATGGGGGACCCTTGGGGCGTACAGTGGAGATGGGGGACCCTTGGGGCGTGCTGTGTGGATGGGGGACCCTTGGGGCGTGCTGTGTGGATGGGGGACCCTTGGGGCGTGCTGTGTGGATGGGGGACCCTTGGGGCGTGCTGTGTGGATGGGGGACCCTTTGGGCGTGCTGTGTGGATGGGGGGCCCTTTGGGCGTGCTGTGTGGATGGGGGGCCCTTTGGGCGTGCTGTGTTGATGGGGATCCTTGGATTGTACAATGGAGATGGGGGACCCTTTGGGGACATGCTGTGTGGATGACGACACTTGGGGTGCGCAGAGAAGATGGGGACCCTTGGGACGTGCTGTGTGGATGAAGACACTTGGGGTGCGCAGCAAAGATGGGGGACCCTTGGGGCGTGCTGAGTGGATGGGGGACCCTTGGAGCGTGCTGTGTGAATGAAGACACTTGGGGTGTGCAGCAAAGATGGGGGACCCCTTGGGCATGCTGAGTGGATGGGGGATCCTTGCTGTGTACAGTGGAGATGGGGGACCCTTTGGGGACATGCTGTGTGGATGGTGGACCCTTGGAGTGTACAGTGGAGATGGGGTCCCTTGGGGACGTGCTGTGTGGATGAAGACACTTGGGGTGCGCAGCAAAGATGGGGGACACTTGGTGCGTGCTGTGTGGATGGGGGACCCTTGGGGCGTGCTGTGTGGATGGGGGACCCTTGGGGCGTGCTGTGTGGATGGGGGACCCTTGGGGCGTGCTGTGTGGATGGGGGACCCTTGGGGCGTGCTGTGTGGATGGGGGACCCTTGGGGCGTGCTGTGTAGATGAAGACACTTGGGGTGTGCAGCAAAGATGGGGGACCCCTTGGGCGTGCTGTGTGGATGGGGGACCCTTGGGGCGTGCTGTGTGGATGGGGGACCCTTGGGGCGTGCTGTGTGGATGGGGGACCCTTGGGGCGTGCTGTGTGGATGGAAGACCCTTGGGGCGTGCTGTGTAGATGAAGACACTTGGGGTGTGCAGCAAAGATGGGGGACCCCTTGGGCGTGCTGAGTGGATGGGGGATCCTTGCTGTGTACAGTGGAGATGTGGGTCCCTTGGGGGTGTGCAGCGTGGATGAAGACACTTGGGGTGTGCAGTGTGGATGGGGGACCCTTGGGGCGTGCTGTGTGGATGAAGACACTTGGTGCGTGCTGTGTGGATGGGGGACCCTTGGGGCGTGCTGTGTGGATGGGGGACCCTTGGGGCGTGCTGTGTGGATGGGGGACCCTTGGGGCGTGCTGTGTGGATGGGGGACCCTTGGGGCGTGCTGTGTGGATGGGGGACCCTTGGGGCGTGCTGTGTGGATGGGGGACCCTTGGGGCGTGCTGTGTAGATGAAGACACTTGGGGTGTGCAGCAAAGATGGGGGACCCCTTGGGCGTGCTGTGTGGATGGGGGACCCTTGGGGCGTGCTGTGTGGATGGGGGACCCTTGGGGCGTGCTGTGTGGATGGGGGACCCTTGGGGCGTGCTGTGTGGATGGAAGACCCTTGGGGCGTGCTGTGTAGATGAAGACACTTGGGGTGTGCAGCAAAGATGGGGGACCCCTTGGGCGTGCTGAGTGGATGGGGGATCCTTGCTGTGTACAGTGGAGATGTGGGTCCCTTGGGGGTGTGCAGCGTGGATGAAGACACTTGGGGTGTGCAGTGAAGATGGGGGACCCTTGGGGGTTGGCGATGATTGAATCTCTACTGCGCGCCCTAAGTGTCTTCAGACATGCAACACGCCCCCAAGGGTCTTTATCCACACAACAGAGATGAGGACGTGCTGTGCAGATGAGGGACCCTTGGAGATGTGCAGCATGGAGGGGGACCCTTGGGGCGTGCTGTGTGGATGGGGGACCCTTGGGGCGTGCTGTGTGGATGGGGGCCCTTGGGGCGTGCTGTGTGGATGGAGACACTTGGGGTGTGCAGCGGAGATGGGGACCCTTGGGGCGTGCTGTGTGGATGGGGGACCCTTGGGGTGTGCTGCGTGGATGGGGGACCCTTGGGGCGTGCTGTGTGGATGGGGGACCCTTGGGGCGTGCTGTGTGGATGGGGGACCCTTTGGGCGTGCTGTGTGGATGGGGGACCCTTTGGGCGTGCTGTGTGGATGGGGGACCCTTTGGGCGTGCTGTGTGGATGGAGGACCCTTGGGGTACACAGGGTGGATGAAGACACTTGGTGGGCACACAGGAAATGGGGGACCCTTGGGGCCTGCAGTGTGGATGGGGGACCCTTGGGGTGTGCTGTGTGGATGGGGGACCCTTGGGGCGTGCTGTGTGGATGGGGGACCCTTGGGGCGTGCTGTGTGGATGGGGGACCCTTGGGATGTGCTGTGTGGATGGGGGACCCTTGGGGGCGTGCTGTGTGGATGGGGACCCTTGGGATGTGCTGTGTGGATGGGGGACCCTTGGGGTGTGCTGTGTGGATGGGGGACCCTTAGGGTGTGCTGTGTGGATGAAGACACTTGGGGTTTGCAGCAGAGATGGGGACCCTTGGGGCGTGCTGTGTGGATGGGGGACCCTTGGGGCGTGCTGTGTGGATGGGGGACCCTTGGGGTGTGCTGTGTGGATGGGGGACCCTTGGGGTGCGCTGTGTGGATGGGGGACCCTTGGGGTGCGCTGTGTGGATGGGGGATCCTTGGGGTGCGCAGTGTGGATGAAGACACTTGGGGTTTGCAGCGGAGATGGGGACCCTTGGGGCGTGCTGTGTGGATGGGGGACCCTTGGGGTGTGCTGTGTGGATGGAGACACTTGAGGTGTGCAGCGGAGATGGGGACCCTCGGGGCCTGCAGTGTGGATGGGGGACCCTCGGGGCCTGCAGTGTGGATGGGGGACCCTCGGGGCCTGCAGTGTGGATGGGGGACCCTCGGGGCCTGCAGTGTGGATGGGGGACCCTCGGGGCCTGCAGTGTGGATGGGGGACCCTCGGGGCCTGCAGTGTGGATGGGGGACCCTCGGGGCCTGCAGTGTGGATGGGGGACCCTTGGAGTGTGCTGTGTGGATGGGGGACCCTTGGGGCGTGCTGTGTGGATGGGGGACCCTTGGGGTGCGCAGTGTGGATGAAGACACTTGGGGTGCGCAGAGGAGATGGGGACCCTTGGGGCGTGCTGTGTGGATGGGGGACCCTTGGGGCGTGCTGTGTGGATGGGGGACCCTTGGGGCGTGCTGTGTGGATGAAGACACTTGGGGTGTGCAGCGTGGATGGAGGACCCTTGGGGTACACAGGGTGGATGAAGACACTTGGTGGGCACACAGGAAATGGGGGATCCTTGGGGCCTGCAGTGTGGATGAAGACACTTGGGGTGCGCAGTGAACATGGGGATCCTTGGGGCGTGCTGTGTGGATGGGGGACCCTTGGGGCGTGCTGTGTGGATGGGGGACCCTTGGGGCGTGCTGTGTGGATGGGGGACCCTTGGGATGTGCTGTGTGGATGGGGGACCCTTGGGGTGTGCTGTGTGGATGAAGGACCCTTGGGGTGTGCTGTGTGGATGAAGACACTTGGGGTTTGCAGCAGAGATGGGGACCCTTGGGGCGTGCTGTGTGGATGGGGGACCCTTGGGGCGTGCTGTGTGGATGGGGGACCCTTGGGATGTGCTGTGTGGATGGGGGACCCTTGGGATGTGCTGTGTGGATGGGGGACCCTTGGGGTGTGCTGTGTGGATGAAGGACCCTTGGGGTGTGCTGTGTGGATGAAGACACTTGGGGTTTGCAGCAGAGATGGGGACCCTTGGGGCGTGCTGTGTGGATGGGGGACCCTTGGGGCGTGCTGTGTGGATGGGGGACCCTTGGGGCGTGCTGTGTGGATGGGGGACCCTTGGGGGTGTGCAGCGTGGATGAAGACACTTGGGGTGTGCAACGGAGATGGGGGTTCCTTGGATCTCCGGAGGATCGTTCATTGGCCGGTCTATGGGACCAATACAATAACATGGAGCGGCCTCCACCTGCCTCTAATGAGGACCGTGGCCCCGGCAGCGTCACCAATGAGGACTGTGGCCCCGGCAGCGTCACCAATGAGGACTGTGGCCCCGTCCCTCCCATGATGGGAGTCAGAGTCCCCTTTACATATTGGATTTGTATATCATGCTGACCAGAGATGGTGGGGGAGGGAGGGACTCCAAGCTGGGAGGGGCTTCAGTTGGACGAGCCTGGGGGCGGAGCTCATTGGTGACCCCCCCCCCCCATTAGTGTTGAAGTGCGCACATCCCGCCATCTTCTACCCCCGCCTCAGGTTTTAGGGTGGTAACAGAGGCACACTTCTCATTGGCTGATGCTGCTGGATGAACGTTTTGACCGCTGGGCAGAATTCTGTACTGACACCCAGGGGGCGGGTCTTTGACACCCTGGGCTCACAGGAAGTGGGTAGGATGATGGGGATGTTGGGAGGAGCCTGCAGAGGACGGCAGTGGGGAGGAGGGTAAGTTGTTGTTGGGCGTTCAGAAAAGATCAGAGTTCGGGGACTGGAAGGCTTCACCCCAGAGTTCTCGGGGTCCTTAGTCCTGGTATAGGCACCCCGTTGTTCCTAAGTCGAGGACCGTTCGCTGACTGCAATGGTTCCAGCTGATTGGTGCAAAGCCAACGTGGTCCCAAAACTCATAAGAGGGCGGAGTTCTAAACCTGAGAACTACAGAGCGGTCAGCCTGACATCAATAGCATGCAAACTACTGGAGGGGGTGAGAAGGGACCCCGTCCAGGAACTTCCAGGAACCGTTTGGACCGATCCAGTACCATTCTACGAGGAGCTGACAGAGGAAGGCCTGGGCCTAATGGAGGTCTGATGATGGACCCGGTTCCAGGTTGAAGGTGGTGGGAGATGGTGCATCTTCTGAGCGGGGTGTCGGGGGCTCAGTCTTGAGATAGGAGCAGGGCCAGGAGGAGTGGGGGAGAGAAATCTATAATTCCACCACTTTCCGGAACTCTGGTCCGGCCACATCTGGAGTATTCTGTGCAGTTCTGGTCACCAGTCCTCAGGAAGGATGTGCTGGAACTGGAGACACTCCAGAGAAGGACAATACAGCTGATGAGGAGCTCGGTGATGGGGGGAGATGGAGGAGGTCAGTGATGGGGGGAGATGGAGGAGGTCAGTGATGGGGGGAGGTGGAGGAGGTCAGTGATGGGGGGGGGTGGAGGAGGTCAGTGATGGGGGGAGATGGAGGAGGTCAGTGATGGGGGGAGATGGAGGAGGTCAGTGATGGGGGGAGATGGAGGAGGTCAGTGATGGGGGGAGATGGAGGAGGTCAGTGATGGGGGGAGATGGAGGAGGTCAGTGATGGGGGGAGATGGAGGAGGTCAGTGATGGGGGGAGGTGGAGGAGGTCAGTGATGGGGGGAGGTGGAGGAGGTCAGTGATGGGGGGAGGTGGAGGAGGTCAGTGATGGGGGGAGGTGGAGGAGGTCAGTGATGGGGGGAGGTGGAGGAGGTCAGTGATGGGGGGAGGTGGAGGAGGTCAGTGATGGGGGGAGGTGGAGGAGGTCAGTGATGGGGGGAGGTGGAGGAGGTCAGTGATGGGGGGAGGTGGAGGAGGTCAGTGATGGGGGGAGGTGGAGGAGGTCAGTGATGGGGGGAGGGGGGGGAGGTCAGTGATGGGGGGAGGGGGGGGAGGTCAGTGATAGGGGGGGTGGAGGAGGTCAGTGATGGGGGGGGGGGTGGAGGAGGTCAGTGATGGGGGGAGGTGGAGGAGGTCAGTGATGGGGAGGGGGGGAGGTCAGTGATGGGGGGGGGGGAGGTGGAGGAGCTCAGTTATGGGGGGATATGTGGCCACACAATGAG
The DNA here is from genome assembly GCF_062004578.1 of Staurois parvus. NCBI lineage: Eukaryota > Metazoa > Chordata > Amphibia > Anura > Ranidae > Staurois > Staurois parvus. The sequence goes on along the minus strand of NW_028320394.1, from coordinate 100,445 downwards.
AAGTTTCCATTCTGTAAAGCTGGTCGCAGATGATGGAACTTTTGGTTCCATGAAGGCTGTAGCTCTAATCTGTGTATTGTGAGGGGGGATGGAGGAGCTCAGTGAGGGGGGATGGAGGAGCTCAGTGAGGGGGGATGGAGGAGCTCAGTGATGGGGGGTGGAGGAGCTCAGTGATGGGGGGAGGGGAGGTGGAGGAGGTCAGTGATGGGGGGTGGAGGAGCTCAGAGATAGGGGATGGAGGAGGTCAGTGATGGGGGGTGGAGGAGGTCAGTGATGGGGGGAGGTGGAGGAGCTCAGTGATGGGAGGAGGTGGAGGAGGTCAGTGATGGGGGGGGTGGAGGAGGTCAGTGATGGGAGGAGGTGGAGGAGGTCAGTGATGGGAGGAGGTGGAGGAGCTCAGTGATGGGAGGAGGTGGAGGAGCTCAGTGATGGGAGGAGGTGGAGGAGCTCAGTGATGGGAGGAGGTGGAGGAGCTCAGTGATGGGGGGAGGTGGAGGAGCTCAGTGATGGGGGGAGGTGAAGGTCAGTGATGGGGGAAATGGAGGAGCTTGGGGGGGGGGGGGGAGATGGAGGAGCTCAGTGATGGTGGGGGGGGGGTGGAGGAGGTCGGTGATGAGGGGGGAGGTGGAGGAGGTCGGTGATGGGGGGAGATGGAGGTCAGTGATGGGGGTGGAGGTGGAGGAGGTCGGTGATGGGGGGAGATGGAGGTCAGTGATGGGGGTGGAGGTGGAGGAGGTCGGTGATGGGGGGAGATGGAGGTCAGTGATGGGGGTGGAGGAGCTCAGTTATGGGGGGATATGTGGCCACACAATCAGTAGGTTCCATTCTGTAAAGCTGGTCACAGATGATGGAACTTTTGGTTCCATGAAAGCTGTAGCTCTAATATGTGTATTGTGAGGGGGGATGGAGGAGCTCAGTGGTGAGGGGGGATGGAGGAGCTCAGTGGTGAGGGGGGATGGAGGAGCTCAGTGGTGAGGGGGGATGGAGGAGCTCAGTGGTGAGGGGGGATGGAGGAGCTCAGTGGTGAGGGGGGATGGAGGAGCTCAGTGATGAGGGGGATGGAGGAGCTCAGTGATGAGGGGGATGGAGGAGCTCAGTGATGAGGGGGATGGAGGAGCTCAGTGATGGGGGGTGGAGGAGATCAGAAGCTCAGCGATAGGGGATGGAGGAGTTCAGTGATGGGGATGTAGCTCTGGTCCATGTATTGTGAGGGGAGATGGAGGAGCTCAGTGATGGGGGGTGGAGGAGGTCAGTGATGGGGGGAGATGGAGGAGGTCAGTGATGGGGGGAGGGGAGGTGGAGGAGGTCAGTGATGGGGGGAGGGGAGGTGGAGGAGGTCAGTGATGGGGGGTGGAGGAGGTCAGTGATGGGGGGAGGGGAGGTGGAGGAGGTCAGTGATGGGGGGAGGGGAGGTGGAGGAGGTCAGTGATGGGGGGTGGTGGAGCTCAGAGATAGGAGATGGAGGAGCTCAGTGATGGGGCTTTAGCTCTGATTCGTGTATTGTGAGGGGGGAGGAGTCCCCAGGGGGAGGATGTGGATCCCCTTCCCCAGTTGGTGGTGGGGGGGGGACATAGAAAATAAATTCATACAATAGAGGAGGTTCTTGTAGAACAGAACATACAGGGATACGGTATGTGGTGGTGACATCTCACTCTTGGGGTCAACTGGGTGGAGCGATGTCCTTCTCCAACCTTACTGACTAACCTCTAGAGCGTGTCTGGTCAGAAAGTTGGGTCTCCATCAGAGGTCAGGGGTCTTCCAGCAGGACAATGACCCAAAGCACACGTCACAAAGCCCCCAGAGATGGTGTCAGACAAAGTGCTGGAGAGGACTGAACTGGCCAGCAATGAGTCCAGATCTCCATCCCATAGAGCTCCTGTGGAGAGATCTCAGACCAGCAGTTGGGGAAAGGAACCTTCCAATCTGAGAGACCTGGAGTGTACTGTACTGGTCCATCTCTGCCTGTACTGGTCCATCTCGGTGGTCCATCTCTGCCTGTACTGGTCCATCTCGGTGATCTATCTCGGCCTGTACTGGTCCATCTCGGTGGTCCATCTCGGTGGTCCATCTCGGCCTGTACTGGTCCATCTCGGTGGTCCATCTCGGCCTGTACTGGTCCATCTCGGTGGTCCATCTCGGCCTGTACTGGTCCATCTCGGTGGTCCATCTCGGCCTGTACTGGTCCATCTCGGTGGTCCATCTCGGCCTGTACTGGTCCATCTCGGTGGTCCATCTCGGCCTGTACTGGTCCATCTCGGTGGTCCATCTCGGCCTGTACTGGTCCATCTCGGTGGTCCATCTCGGCCTGTACTGGTCCATCTCGGTGATCTATCTCGGCCTGTACTGGTCCATCTCGGTGGTCCATCTCGGCCTGTACTGGTCCATCTCGGTGGTCCATCTCGGCCTGTACTGGTCCATCTCGGTGGTCCATCTCTGCCTGTACTGGTCCATCTCGGTGGTCCATCTCTGCCTGTACTGGTCCATCTCGGTGATCCATCTCGGCCTGTACTGGTCCATCTCGGTGGTCCATCTCGGCCTGTACTGGTCCATCTCGGTGGTCCATCTCGGCCTGTACTGGTCCATCTCGGTGGTCCATCTCGGCCTGTACTGGTCCATCTCGGTGGTCCATCTCGGCCTGTACTGGTCCATCTCGGTGGTCCATCTCGGCCTGTACTGGTCCATCTCGGTGGTCCATCTCGGCCTGTACTGGTCCATCTCGGTGGTCCATCTCGGCCTGTACTGGTCCATCTCGGTGGTCCATCTCGGCCTGTACTGGTCCATCTCGGTGGTCCATCTCGGCCTGTACTGGTCCATCTCGGTGGTCCATCTCGGCGGTCCGTCTCGGCCTGTACTGGCCCATCTCGGCCTGTACTGGCCCATCTCGGCCTGTACTGGCCCATCTCAGTGGTCCGTCTCGGCCTGTACTGGCCCATCTCGGTGGTCCGTCTCGGCCTGTACTGGTCCATCTCGGTGGTCCGTCTCGGCCTGTACTGGTCCATCTCGGCCTGTACTGGTCCATCTCGGTGGTCCGTCTTGGCCTGTACTGGTCCATTGTGGTGGCTCACCTTGGCCTGCACTGGTCCACCTTGGCCTGCACTGGTCCACCTTGGTGGTTCATCATGGCCACAATTTGCAGCAATCCTGACTTGCCCCTCAGAGGGTGTCATAGAGAAATGGGGGCAGACATATCTCAGAGAGCTCCGCCCACTCTGCTTCCTTTTGTACGATCGGATTGGACGGTGTGTGGCGGGGACTCGTCTCTGATTGGTCGGCGGGATGGTAACACGTGGTAACCGTTTCCCTTCTCCAACATGGCGACGGCGGCCTCACAGCAACCAGCGGCGGCCTGACAACCAATCAGAGAGCGGGAAGTATACGCTGAGCTGTCACCGACCGGCTCCGCCCCTGAGCTCTGATTGGACGGCGCTCTCTACCTCTGTTTACCTTCTTCGCGCTTCTATTGGGTGAATGATTATTAGTGGTCGGTGGGGGGCGGAGCAGAGTCCCCGCCTCCTCGGCTGTGATTGGTCGCCCTGTTCAGTCATGCTTCTTTTCCCCGATGTCTCCACGCCGAGCTGCTCGCAACACCCGAACACCCGCCGGAGCGCCGAACACCCGAATCCCGGGACTGCTGGTGCTGGGGGCAGGAGTGCTGATCGGAGCTGTCATATTGTTCTGGGAGAACCCAACAGGGGGCGGAGTCAGGGAGGAGGAGCCGAGAGCCAGACAGGTGAGCCCGGGGAGGGGCGTGCCGGGTTATTCGGATCACATGGTGTGTGGGAGGGGCCTAATGTGGTGTCAGGGGTGTGTAGGAGGAGAAATAGAGGGGTGGGAGGAGCTTACACATTGTATAGAGGGGTAGGAGGAGCTTACACATTGTTTAGAGGGTGTGGGAGGGGTTTTCACGTTGTACAGGGGTGTGTGGGAGGAGCTTACACATTATCTAGAGAGGTGGGAGGAGCTTACACATATCTAGAGAGGTGGGACAGGCTTATACATTGTATAGGGGATGTGGGAGGGGCTTACACATTGTATAGGGGATGTGGGAGGGGCTTACACATTGTATAGGGGGATGTGGGAGGGGCTTACACATTGTATAGGGGGATGTGGGAGGGGCTTACACATTTTTCCTGAGGTGTGAGAGGAGTTTACACATTGTATAGGGGTTGTGGGAGGGGCTTACACATGATATAGGGGTGTGGGAGGGGCTTACACATTGTATAGGGAGTGTGGGAGGAGCTTACACATTGTATAGGGAGTGTGGGAGGAGCTTACACATTGTATAGGGAGTGTGGGAGGGGCTTATACATTGATTAGGGGTGTGGGAGGAGCTTGCACGTGATATAGGGGTGTGGGAGGAGCTTACACATTGTATAGTGGTTGTGGGAGGAGCTTACACATTGTGTATGGGTGTGGGAGGGGCTTAAACGTTGTACATGAGGTGTGGGAGGAGCTTTCACATTGTATAAAGGTGTGGGAGGGGCTTTCACATTGTATAGGGGTTGTGGGAGGGGCTTACACGTTGTATAGGTGTGTGGGAGGGGTTTACACATTGTATAGGGGTTGTGGGAGGGGCTTACACATTGTATAGGGTGTGTGGGAGGGGTTTACACATTGTATAGGGTGTGTGGGAGGGGCTTAGACATTGATTAGGGGTGTGGGAGAAGATTATACATTGTATAGGGTTGTGGGAGGAGCTTGCACATGATATAGTGGTGTGGGAGGAGCTTACACATTGTATAAGGGGTGTGAGAGGAGCTTACACATTGTATAGTGGTTGTGGGAGGAGCTTACACATTGTGTAGGGGGTGTAGGAGGAGCATACACATCGTACAGGGGCTGTGGGAGGAGCTTACACATTGTATAGGGTGTGTGGGAGTGGCTTACACATTGTATAGGGGTGTGGGAGTGGCTTACAGATTGTCCCGGAGGTGTAGAAGGGGCTTACACATTGTGCAGGGGGTGTGGGAGGGGCTTTCATACTTTGTATAGGGGTGTGTGGGAGGAGCTCACACGTATAGGAAGTGTGGGAGGGGCTTACTCATATAACAGGTATGGGAGGGGCTTGCACATTGTATAGGGGTGTGCGAGAGGCTTAGACCTGGTATAAGGGTGTGTGGGAGGGGCTTAGACCTTGTATAAGGGGGTTTGGGAGGGTCATATACCTGGTATAGGGGTGTGGGAGGGGCATAAACCTGGTATAAGGGGGTATGGGAGGGGTATAGACCTGGTATAGGGGGTGTGGGAGGGGCATAGACCTGATGTAGGGGGTGTGGGAGGGGCATAGACCTGATGTAGGGGGTGTGGGAGGGGCATAGACCTGACGTAGGGGGTGTGGGAGGGGCATAGACCTGATATAGGGGGTGTGGGAGGGGCATAGTGTAACGGACATGTAAGATTTGAGTGGCAATATGGAATCAGCCATGACAGGTGAGTAGATGAGATGAGGCCACGCCCTCTCATTACAAAGGTGTGTGCAGGAACAGTCTGGTCATTAAGGATGTATAGGGGGCCCCTGGGCAGGAGGGTAAGGATGTATATGGGGCCCCTGGGCAGTAGGGTAAGGATGTATATGGGGCCCCTGGGCAGTAGGGTAAGGATGTATATGGGGCCCCTGGGCAGTAGGGTAAGGATGTATATTGGGCCCCTGGGCAGTAGGGTAAGGATGTATATGGGGCCCCTGGGCAGGAGGGTAAGGATGTATATTGGGCCCCTGGGCAGTAGGGTAAGGATGTATATGGGGCCCCTGGGCAGGAGGGTAAGGATGTATATTGGGCCCCTGGGCAGTAGGGTAAGGATGTATATGGGGCCCCTGGGCAGGAGGGTAAGGATGTATATGGGGCCCCTGGGCAGGAGGGTAAGGATGTATATTGGGCCCCTGGGCAGTAGGGTAAGGATGTATATTGGGCCCCTGGGCAGGAGGGTAAGGATGTATATGGGGCCCCTGGGCAGTAGGGTAAGGATGTATATTGGGCCCCTGGGCAGGAGGGTAAGGATGTATATGGGGCCCCTGGGCAGTAGGGTAAGGATGTATATGGGGCCCCTGGGCAGTAGGGTAAGGATGTATATTGGGCCCCTGGGCAGTAGGGTAAGGATGTATATGGGGCCCCTGGGCAGTAGGGAGATGAATAGAAGGTGCAAACAATGGTCCTCCATGGATCTGGGGTCAGAGGTGTATTATACACAATGACTCCATAGGCCTTACAGACCCAATCATCATTTAGCATCAATTAGTCACAAGCCCCGCCTCCTGGAGGTGACACCTTTGTGTGGCAATCAGGTTATCACTTTCTGGGAGAACAGGTTTGGAGCCAATGAGAGGAGACAGACGGTCTGCCTGATGTGGAAGCTCTATAGGGATCATTCACATCAAAGGAGTTCCCTCCCTCATAACAGCTGAATGTGAGTTGCAGAGAGATGAACATACTCCCTTCTTGTAGGGCGCTCTGTGCGCTGCATCTGCATATAACAATCATATTTGTGGATTGGGGAGGAGCCAGGGAAATGCATGGAATGGTTAGATGACGCGGGGGGGCGACAGTCGGATGGTGTTTGGTACTGTTGTGATCGGGCTGACGCGCTGGTGTCAGAAATCCAATCCCCGACTTGGTGTTCAGGCCAGTCTCGGCCCAATTGAACTTGGGCAGGTCCATACACAGTACCTCTTGTGGGCAGGTCAGGACCACCTCCTCCAGAAGCAATTGGCCGAAGACTAATGTCCCGCCCATGTCCTAATCCCAATAAATTGGGTACACGGACATTTGGACAGGGTGATCCGTACGGAGCTGGTCGATGGACCAATGGATGGCTGAGTTTCTGGCTTGCTCCAGCCGCAGGGTGACGTGTTATTCTGTCTTTTATTCCCTTTTATAGTAATCAGTCATTTGTGTGTCTTCTTATATCTTTGTATTTCTGGAACTTGTTATATTTGTACATAAATGACGCACGGAGTGATCTGTAGGTGTCACTTCTACGGAGCGTCCGACCTTCAGTACACTGGGTACATGACTAAGCCACTAATGTACTAAGCGGATCCCACCGCTGCCACCAATCTGTCACGTGTCCCCCACACGCCACGCCCACAGCGACAGAATAAAGAGGGGGAATAAAGGGGATTTACACTTAAATATCTAACACCGTATATAAGATCAGCCGTGATATCCTTCCACAGCCGCACTACCTCCGCCCACCACCGGGGGGAGACTCCACTCCAATCCAGCCGGCTGACCACACACTGCAGATACCATCTTACATACAATCTGGTGCCCGGATTAGAGTCGAGGACCAGTTTAGTAATTACCCGCCCTTCTAGGGTCCCTCCAGCTATTCCACAATCCAGAACCCCGGAGTTATCACCCTTCCACTGTCCACACCCCCCTGCACCAGACACACCCCTTCCCCACACCCCCCTGCACCAGACACACCCCTCCCCCACACCCCCCTGCACCAGACACACCCCTCCCCCACACCCCCCTGCACCAGACACACCCCTCCCCCACACCCCCCTGCACCAGACACACCCCTTCCCCACACCCCCCTGCACCAGACACACCCCTCCCCCACACCCCCCTGCACCAGACACACCCCTTCCCCACACCCCCCTGCACCAGACACACCCCTTCCCCACACCCCCCTGCACCAGACACATGACAAAGGTAGCCTGACTCCACCCAACAGTTTATCTGCAGAACGGTCTGCTGGGACACCCCACACACACAGATCTCCGTCTGGCTGATCTGTTACCTTTGCAATCTGCCCACACACAGTGCAGTTGCATACAGATTGGCAATGAGCTGACCGAGCGTTTAAAGGCCCTAAAATACAATCCGATCCAATCTCCCCGATCCAATCTCCTCGATCCAGTCTCCCCGATCCAGTCTCCCCGATCCAGTCTCCCCGATCCAGTCTCCCCGATCCAATCTCTCCGATCCAATCTCCCCGATCCAATCTCCCCGATCCGATCTCTCCGATCCGATCTCCCCGATCCAGTCTCTCCAATCTGATCTCTCCGATCTCGTCTCTCCAATCTAGTCTCTCCAATCCGATCCCTCCAATCTCGTCTCTCTGAAGATATGACCCCGAGCTTAAATACACAGAAGTCACTAATTAATTTTAGGATTTAATTTCCCAAAGTGGGCGGGGCATAAAATATGTACAAAGTATAAAAAGATACAGAAATACAAAGATATAAGAAGACACACAAATGACTGATTACTATAAAAGGGAATAAAAGACAGAATAACACGTCACCCTGCGGCTGGAGCAAGCCAGAAACTCAGCCATCCATTGGTCCATCGACCAGCTCCGTACGGATCACAAATATCCAAATGTCCGTGCGTTCAATTTATTGGGATTTGGACATGGGCGGGACATTAGTCTTCAGCCAATTGACTCTGGGGGAGGTGGTCCTGACCCGCCCACAAGAGGTACTGTGTATGGACCTGCCCAAGTTCAATTGGGCCGAGACTGACCTGAACACCAAGTCGGGGATTGGATTTCTGACACCAGCGCGTCAGCCCGATCGCAATAGTACCAAACACCATCCGACTGTCGCCCCCCCGCGTCATCTAATCATTCCATGCATTTCCCTGGCTCCTCCCCAAGCCACAAATATGATTTTCATATGCAGATGCAGCGCACAGAGCGCCCTACAAGAAGGGAGTATGTTCATGTCTCTGCAACTCACATTCAGCTGTTATGAGGGAGGGAACTCCTTTGATGTGAATGATCCCTATAGAGCTCCCACATCAGGCAGACCGTCTGTCTCCTCTCATTGGCTCCAAACCTGTTCTCCCAGAAAGTGATAACCTGATTGCCACACAAAAGGTGTCACCTCCAGGAGGCGGGGCTTGTGACTAATTGATGCTAAATGATGATTGGGTCTGTAAGGCCTATGGAGTCATTGTGTATACAGTGGGGATGGAAAGTTTGGGCCCCCCAGCTACAAATGTGTATTAATGTGCATAAAGAAGCCGAGGAAAGATGGAAAAATCTCCAAAAGGCATCAAATTACAGATTAGACATTCTTATAATATGCCAACAAAAGTTAGATTTTATTTCCATCATTTACACTTTCAAAATAACAGAAAACAAAAAAATGGCGTCTGCAAAAGTTTGGGCCCCCTGCAGAGTTAATATCTTGTACTGCCCCCTTTGGCAAGTATCACGGCTTGTAAACGCTTTTTGTAGCCAGCCAAGAGTCTTTCAGTTCTTGTTTGAGGTATCTTTGCCCATTCTTCCTTACAAAAGTCTTCCAGTTCTTTGAGATTTCTGGGCTGTCTGTCAGCACGGCTCTTTTAAGGTCTATCCATAGATTTTCAATGATGTTGAGGTCAGGAGATTGTGAAGGCCATGGCAAAACCTTCAGTTTACGCCTCTTGATGTAATCCCCCGTGGATTTCCAGGTGTGTTTAGGATCATTATCCATTTGTAGAAGCCATCCTCTCTTTAACTTCAGCTTTTTCACAGATGGCATCAAGTTACCATCCAAAATTTGCTGAGATTTTATTGAATCCATTTTTCCTTCTACTCGTGAGATGTTCCCTGTGCCACTGGCTGCAACACAACCCCAAAGCATGATTGATCCAACCCCATGCTTCACAGTTGGACAGAGGTTCTTTTCATTCAATTCTGTGCCCCTTCTTCTCCAAACGTACCTTTGCTCATTCCAGCCAAAAAGTTCCATTTTAACCTCATCGGTCCACAGAACTTGTTTCCAAAATGCATCCGGCTTGTCTATATGTTCATTTGCAAAGTTCAAACGATGATTTTTGTGGTGAGGACGTAGAAGAGGTTTTCTTCTGATGACTCTTCCATGAAGCCCATATTTGTACAAGTATCTCTTTATAGTGGAATAGTGACCACAACTCCAGTGTCTGCCAGATCTTTCTGGAGGGATCGTGCCGTCAAACGTGGGTTTTCAATTGTTTTTCTCACAATCCTGCGAGCTGTTCTGTCTGATATTTTTCTTGGTCTTCCAGATGTTGCTTTAACTTCCACTGTTCCTGATGACTGCCATTTCTTAATTACATTCCGAACAGAGGATATTGACATCTGAAAACGCTTTGCTATCTTCTTATAGCCTTCTCCAGCTTTGTGAGTGTCAACTATTTTCAGTTTCAGTTTTCTAGACAACTGCTTAGAAGAACCCATGGTGCTGATTGTTGGGGCAAGGTCAGATGAGTCGGGGCATTTAATACCTTTGAGATTGACATCACCTGGTCTTCCCAGACGATGATTGAGAACAATCCATGACACTGGCAGGTCTCAGCTTGGCAAAGGGGGCAGTGCATGCTATAAATTCTGCAGGGGGCCCAAACTTGCAGACGACATTTTTTTGTTTTCTGTTATTTTGAAAGTGTAAATGATGGAAATAAAATCTAACTTTTGTTGACATATTATAAGAATGTCTAATCTGTAATTTGATGCCTTTTGGAGATTTTTCCATCTTTCCTTGGCTTCTTTATGCACATTAATACACATTTGTAGCTGGGGTGCCCAAACTTTCCATCCCCACTGTACATACACATCTGTATCCCAGATCCATGGATGACCATTGTCTGTACCTTCTACTCATTTCCCTACTGCCCAGGGGCCCAATATACATCCTTACCCTCCTGCCCAGGGGCCCCATATACATCCTTAATGACCAGACTGTTCCTGAACACACCTTTGTAATGAGAGGGCGTGGCCTCATCTCATCTACTCGCCTGTCATGGCTGATTCCATATTTCCACTCAAATCTTACATGTCTGTTACACATAGACCTGGTATAGGGGGTGTGGGAGGAGCCTAGACCTGGTATAAGGGGTGTGTGGGAGGGGCATAGACCTGGTATAAGGGGGTGTGGGAGGGGCATAGACATGGTATAAAGGGGTGTGGGAGGGGCATAGACCTGGTATAAAGGGGTGTGGGAGGGGCATAGACCTGGTATAAAGGGGTGTGGGAGGGGCATAGACCTGGTATAAAGGGGTGTGGGAGGGGCATAGACATGGTATATAGGGGTTTGGGAGGGGCATAGACCTGGCATAGCGGGTGTGGGAGGGGCATAAACATGATATAGGGAGTGTGGGAGGGGCATACACTTGGTATAGGGGGTGTGGGAGGGGCATAGACCTGGTATAAGGGGGTGTGGGAGGGGCATAGACCTGGTATAAAGGGGTGTGGGAGGGGTATAGACATGGTAAAAGGGGTTTGGGAGGGGCATAGACCTGGTATAGGGGTTTGGGAGGGGCATAGACCTGGCATAGGGGTTGTGGGAGGGGCATAGACCTGGCATAGGGGTTGTGGGAGGGGCATAGACCTGATATAGGGGGTGTGGGAGGGGCATAGACTTGGTATAGGGGGTGTGGGAGGGGCAGAGCTGGTATAAAGGGGTGTGGGAGGGGAATAGACCTGGTATAGGAGGTGTGTGAGGGGCATAGACCTGGTATAAAGGGGGTGTGGGAGGGGCATAGACCTGATATAGGGGGTGTGGGAGGGGCATAGACTTGGTATAGGGGGTGTGGGAGGGGCAGAGCTGGTATAAAGGGGTGTGGGAGGGGAATAGACCTGGTATAGGGGGTGTGGGAGGGGCATAGACCTGGTATAAAGGGGGTGTGGGAGGGCATAGACCTGGCATAGGGGGTGTGGGAGGGGCATAGACCTGGTTTAAAGGGATGTGGGAGGGGCATAGACCTGGTTTAAAGGGGGTGTGGGAGGGGCATAGACCTGGCATAGGGGGTGTGGGAGGGGCATATCTGGTGTGTGGCTTTTGGCTGCATGATGTCAGTGGTGGGTGGGGCTGGCAGTGTGAGTTCTGATTGGCTCTCTCCTCAGTTCCAGATTCAGCCCCGGCCCCTCTCCTCCAATCACATCCGTCGGTTGGTGTCGGAGATCGATGTGGCCCGTCTGTGGTCGTTCTTCATCCGCCCCATGCTGATAGAGAGAAGTCCGGGGAGTCCCGGGAACCGGCGGGTGAGAGAGGTGAGTCCCGCCCACAGAGCCAGCCAATCACAAACTGCACACCCCTCCAGTACAGGGAACCCCATTAATCCCAGTACAGGTGTCCCCATCCCTCCCAGTACAGGGGTCCCCGTCACACCCAGTACAGGGGTCTCCGTCACACCCAGTACAGGGGTCCCCATCCTTCTCAGTACAGAGGTCCCCATCACACCCAGTACAGGGGTCCCCCATCCCCCCAAGTACAGGGGTCCCCCATCCCTCCCAGTACAGAGGTTCCCATCCCTCCCAGTACAGGGGTCCCCGTCACACCCAGTACAGGGGTCTCCGTCACACCCAGTACAGGGGTCCCTATCCTTCTCAGTACAGAGGTCCCCATCACACCCAGTACAGGGGTCCCCGTCACACCCAGTACAGGGGTCCCCCATCCCTCCCAGTACAGGGGTCCCCCATCCCTCCCAGTACAGGGGTCTCTGTAACACCCAGTACAGGGGTCCCTATCCTTCTCAGTACAGAGGTCCCCATCACACCCAGTACAGGGGTCCCCGTCACACCCAGTACAGGGGTCCCCCATCCCTCCCAGTACAGGGGTCCCCCTTCCCTTCCAGTACAGGGGTCCCCCTTCCCTTCCAGTACAGGGGTCCCCCATCCCTCCCAGTATAGGGGTCCCCCATCCCTCCCAGTACAGGGGTCCCCCATCCCTCCCAGTACAGGGGTCCCCGTCACACCCAGTACAGGGGTCCCCGTCACACCCAGTACAGGGGTCCCCCTTCCCTTCCAGTACAGGGGTCCCCATCCCTCCCTGTACAGGGGTCCCCATCCCTCCCAGTACAGGGGTCTCCGTCACACCCAGTACAGGGGTCCCCCTTCCCTTCCAGTACAGGGGTCCCCCTTCCCTTCCAGTACAGAGGTCCCCGTCACACCCAGTACAGGGGTCCCCGTCACACCCAGTACAGGGGTCCCCCATCCCTCCCAGTACAGGGGTCTCTGTAACACCCAGTACAGGGGTCCCTATCCTTCTCAGTACAGAGGTCCCCATCACACCCAGTACAGGGGTCCCCCATCCCTCCCAGTACAGGGGTCCCCCATCCCTCCCAGTACAGGGGTCCCCCTTCCCTTCCAGTACAGGGGTCCCCCTTCCCTTCCAGTACAGGGGTCCCCATCCCTCCCTGTACAGGGGTCCCCATCCCTCCCAGTACAGGGGTCTCCGTCACACCCAGTACAGGGGTCCCCCATCCCTCCCAGTACAGGGGTCCCCGTCACACCCAGTACAGGGGTCCCCCTTCCCTCCCAATACAGGGGTCCCCATCCCTCCCTTTACAGGGGTCCCCATCCCTCCCTGTACAGAGGTCCCCATCCCTCCAAGTACAGGGGTCCTCATAGCAGGGAGTGGTCCTAGGTGTGGGTGTGTCAGTGGGCGGTTCTTCTCGGGGTCCCTGACGCTCTCTCTTGCTCCTCCCAGCTCATCTCGGGTCACTTGCGCTCGTTGTCGGCGGGATGGACGGTGGATGTGGACGAGTTTGATGCGGTGACCCCGCGGGGGGCGCTCCCCTTCGGAAATGTTGTAGCCACATTGGATCCATTGGCCCCGCATCGCCTGGTCTGTGCTTGTCATCTGGACTCCAAGTGGTTTCTCCCGGACCAGAGGGGGCGGCCCTTTGTTGGGGCCACAGACTCGGCGGTGCCCTGCGCTCTGATCCTGGAGGCCGTCACCGTCCTGGACCACCGGCTGAAGGATCAGAAGAGAGGAGTAAGTCCCCCCCAGTATAGACCCGCCCCCAGCTCCTCCTCCTACATCTCCTCCAATCACAGGAGGCGGCTCACCGATCCCACAATGCAGACCACCCCCAACTCCTCCTCCTACTTCTCCAATCACAGGAGTCGGTTCACCGTTTCCCCAGTATTAACCCGCCCTCAGCTCCTCCTACTTCTCCACCAATCACAGGAGGCGGTTCACCGATTCCCCAGTATAGACTCGCCCCCAGCTCCTCCTCCTACATCTCCAATCACAGAAGCCGACTCACTGATCCCACATTATAGACCCGTCCCCAGCTCCTCTTACATGTTTTCCTCCAATCACAGGAGCCGACTCACCGATTCCACAATATAAACCCGCCCCCAGCTCCTCCTCCTACATGTCCTCCAATCACAGGAGGCGGCTCATCGATCCCACAATATAGACCTGCCCCCAGCTCCTCCTCCTATATGTCCTCCAATCACAGGAGCCGTTTTACCGATTCCAAAATACAGACCTCCCCCAGCTCCTCCTTCTACATGTCCTCCAATCACAGGAGCCGGCTCACCGATACCCACAATATAGACCCGCCCCCAGCTCCTCTGCCTATATGTCCTCCTCCAATCACAGGAGCCGGCTCACTGATCTCACAATATAGACCCGCCCCCAGCTCCTCCTACATGTCCTCCAATCACAGGAGCCGGCTCACTGATCCCACAATGTAGTCCCGTCCCCCAGCTCCTCCTCCTACATGTCCTCCTCCAATCACAGGAGCCGGCTCACTGATTCCAAAATACAGACCCGCCTCCAGCTCCTCCTCCTACATGTCCTCTTCCAATCACAGGAGCCGGCTCACCGATCCCACAATGTAGTCCCATCCCCCAGCTCCTCCTCCTACATGTACTCCTCCAATCACAGGAGCCGGCTCATCGATCCCACAATATAGACCCTCCCCCAGCTCCTCCTACATGTTCTCCTCCAATCACAGGAGCCGTCTCACCGCTCCCATAATTTAGATCCGGCCCCAGCTCCTCTTCCTACATGTCCTCCTCCAATCACAGGAGCCGGCTCACCGATTCCAAAATACAGACCCGCCTCCAGCTCCTCCTCCTACTTGTCCTCCTTCAATCACAGGAGCCGGCTCACTGAATCCAAAATACAAACCCGCCCCCAGCTCCTCCTCCTACATGTCCTCCAATCATAGGAGCCAGCTCACTGATCCCACAATATAGACCAGCCTCCAGCTCCTCCTCCTACATGTCCTCCTCCAATCACGGGAGCCAGCTCACCAATACCCACATATAGACCCTCCCCCAGCTCCTCCTATATGTCCTCCAATCACAGGAGCCTGCTCACCGATCCGACAATGTAGACCTGCCCCCAGCTCCTCCTTCAAATCCTCCTCCAATCACAGGAGCCGGCTCACTGATCCCACAATATAGACCCTCCCCCAGCTCCTCCTCCTACATGTACTCCTCCAATCACAGGAGCCGGCTCATCGATCCCACAATATAGACCCTCCCCCAGCTCCTCCTACATGTTCTCCTCCAATCACAGGAGCCGTCTCACCGCTCCCATAATTTAGATCCGGCCCCAGCTTCTCTTCCTACATGTCCTCCTCCAATCACAGGAGCCGGCTCACCGATTCCAAAATACAGACCCGCCTCCAGCTCCTCCTCCTACTTGTCCTCCTTCAATCACAGGAGCCGGCTCACTGAATCCAAAATACAAACCCTCCACCAGCTCCTCCTCCTACATGTCCTCCAATCATAGGAGCCAGCTCACTGATCCCACAATATAGACCAGCCTCCAGCTCCTCCTCCTACATGTCCTCCTCCAATCACGGGAGCCAGCTCACCAATACCCACATATAGACCCTCCCCCAGCTCCTCCTATATGTCCTCCAATCACAGGAGCCTGCTCACCGATCCGACAATGTAGACCTGCCCCCAGCTCCTCCTTCAAATCCTCCTCCAATCACAGGAGCCGGCTCACCGATCCCACAATATAGACCCTCCCCCAGCTCCTCCTCCTATATGTCCTCCTCCAATCACAGGAGCCGGCTCACCGGTCCCACAATATAGACCCTCCCCCAGCTCCTCCTCCTATATGCCCCCCTTCAATCACAGGAGCCAGCTCACCGATACCCACAATATAGATCCAGCTCCTCCTCCTACATATCCTCCTCCAATCACAGGAGCCGGCTCACCGATCCCACAATATAGACCCTCCCCCAGCTCCTCCTCCTATATGTCCTCCTCCAATCACAGGAACCGGCTCACTGATCTCACAATATAGATCCGCCCCCAGCTCCTCCTCCTACATATCCTCCTCCAATCACAGGAGCCAGCTCACTGATCCCACAATGTAGACCAGCTCCTCCTCCTACTTGTCCTCCTCCAATCACAGGAGCCGGTTCACCAATTCCAATATACAGACCCGCCTCCAGCTCCTCCTCCTACATGTCGTCCTCCAACCAGAGGAGCTCTTTCACTGATCCCCCAGTATAGATCCTCAAATGGTGAAGGGTTCTGGTTCTGTTCAGCCAGTCTTGTGACTCCCCATCCCGGCCGCATTGCACAGCCTGATGAGGGGTGGAGATTTCCAGCCTTCTGATTGGGCGATGAGGTGACACTGGATGTCAGAGCTGCATGGTGTTCCCGCCCGGCAGAGGTCACAGAACCGACTGAACAGAGCTGAGCGGTGGCTCCGGTGGTGTGCCCTGCACTGACCTCTCTCTGGTCTGTAGGGGGCGGCGCTGACTCTGCAGCTCTTCTTCCTGGATGGCGAGGAGGCGTTCGGAGAATGGTCAGAGACCGACTCGCTGTACGGGGCGCGCCACTTGGCGGGACGTCTAGAGAAGGAGCCAATCCCGGGAGGAGGCGGGACCCAGCTGGACGCCATTGTAAGTGCATTAGAAGATACATTGGGGGAGTCTCTGTGCATGGCAACCAATCAGCTCCTTCCTTTCATCTTCAAAGCCTAACTGAAGAAGCGGATTGGTTGGTATTTCCAGTTCCTCCAGATTCTGTCTGCCCCAGTTATAGCAAATTCCCCATCACATGACCTGACCCCCCGATAACCCCATCAGATATTGGGGTCACAGTCAGATCAGGTGTCAAGGTCAGGGGTTGGGGTCAGATGTCATGGCAAGGTGTTGAGATCAGGTGCGGGGGTCACAGTCAGATGTCATGGTCAGAGGTTGGGGTGAGGTGTTGGGTCAGATGTTGGGGTCACAGTCAGGGGTTGGGGTCTATTGTCATGGTCAGATGTTGGGGTCACAGTTGGGTTGGGGTCCATTGTCATAGTTAGGGGTCATGGTCAGATGTTGGGGTCACAGTCCGGGGTTGGGGTCTATTGTCATGGTCAGATGTTGGGGTGAGGTATTGGGTCAGATGTTGGCGTCACAGTAAGGGGTTGGGGTCAGAGGTCATGGTTAAGGGTTGGGTTGGGGTCAGGTGTTTGGGTCACAGTCAGGGGTTGGGCTCCAGTGTCATGGTTAGGGGTTGGGGTGAGGTGTTGGGTCACGGGTTGGGGTCATGATCAGGGGTCAGGGTCTGGTGTTGGATTCAGTCAGGGGTCGGGGTCATGGTCAGGTGTTGAGTTCAGGGGTTGGGGTGAGGTGTTGGGGTCACAGGGGTTATGGTCAGAGGTTGGGGTGAGGTATTGGGTCAGATGTTGGAGTCACAGTAAGGGGTTGGGGGTCAGAGGTCATGGTTAAGGGTTGGGGTCACAGCCAGGGGTCGGGCTCAGATGTTGGAGTCACAGTAAGGGGTTGGGGTCAGAGGTCATGGTTAAGGGTTGGGGTCACAGCCAGGGGTTGGGGTCAGGTGTTGGGGGTCACAATCAGGGGTTGGGGTCAGGGGTCATGGTCAGATGTTGGGGTCACAGTCTGGTGTCAGGGGTTGGGGTCACAATCAGGGGTCATGGTCAGATGTTTGGGTCACAGTCAAGGGTTGGGTCATGGTCTGATGTTGGGGTCACAGTTAGGGGTTGGGGTCCATTGTCATGGTCAGATGTTGGGGTCACAGTCAGGGGTTGGGGTCCATTGTCATGGTCAGATGTTGGGGTCACAGTCAGGGGTTGGGGTCTATTGTCATGGTCAGATGTTGGGGTCACAGTTGGGTTGGGGTCCATTGTCATAGTTAGGGGTCATGGTCAGATGTTGGGGTCACAGTCCGGGGTTGGGGTCTATTGTCATGGTCAGATGTTGGGGTGAGGTATTGGGTCAGATGTTGGCGTCACAGTAAGGGGTTGGGGTCAGAGGTCATGGTTAAGGGTTGGGTTGGGGTCAGGTGTTTGGGTCACAGTCAGGGGTTGGGCTCCAGTGTCATGGTTAGGGGTTGGGGTGAGGTGTTGGGTCACGGGTTGGGGTTATGGTCAGGGTCTGGTGTTGGATTCAGTCAGGGGTCGGGGTCATGGTCAGGTGTTGGGTTCAGGTGTTGGGGTGAGGTGTTGGGGTCAGGGGTCAGGTGTTGGGGTTATGGTCAGAGGTTGGGGTGAGGTATTGGTCAGATGTTGGAGTCACAGTAAGGGGTTGGGGTTAGAGATCATGGTTAAGGGTTGGGGTCACAGCCAGGGGTCAGGCTCAGATGTTGGGTTCACAATCAGGGGTTGGGGTCAGGGGTCATGGTCAGATGTTGGGGTCACAGTCAGGTGTCGGATTGGGGTCACAGTCAGGGGTCATGGTCAGATGTTGGGGTCACAGTCAGGCATTGGGGTCCATTGTCATGGTCAGATGTTGGGGTCACAATCAGGGGTTGGGGTCCATTGTCATGGTTAGATGTTGGGGTCACAGTCAGGGATTGGGGTCCATTGTCATGGTCAGATGTTGGGGTCATGGTCAGATGTTGGGGTCACAGTCAGGGGTTGTGGTCCATTGTTATGGTCAGATGTTGGGGTCATGGTCAGATGTTGGGGTCACAGTTGGGTCATTTTCAGATGTTGGGGTCACGGGTCATGGTCAGATGTTGGGGTCACAGTCAGGGGTTGTGGTCCATTGTTATGGTCAGATGTTGGGGTCATTTTCAGATGTTGGGGTCACAGTCAGGGGTAACAGTCAGGTGTCAGAGATTGGGGTCACAGTCAGGGGTTATGGTCAGATGTTGGGGTCACAGTCAGGCATTGGGGTCCATTGTCATGGTCAGATGTTGGGGTCACAGTTGGGTTGGGGTCCATTGTCATGGTTAGATGTTGGGGTCACAGTCAGGGATTGGGGTCCATTGTCATGGTCAGATGTTGGGGTCACAGTCAGGGGTTGGGGTCCATTGTTATGGTCAGATGTTGGGGTCACAGTCAGGGGTTGGGGTCCATTGTTATGGTCAGATGTTGGGGTCATGGTCAGATGTTGGGGTCACAGTTGGGTCATTTTCAGATGTTGGGGTCACAGTCAGGGGTAACAGTCAGGTGTCAGAGATTGGGGTCACAGTCAGGGGTTATGGTCAGATGTTCGGGTCACAGTCAGGGATTGGGGTCCATTGTCATGGTCAGATGTTGGGGTCACAGTCAGGGGTCATGGTCAGATGTTGGGGTCATGGTCAGATGTTGGGGTCACAGTCGGGTCATGGTCAGATGTTGGGGTCACAGTCAGGGGTCATGGTCAGATGTTGGGGTCACAGTCAGGGGTCATGGTCAGATGTTGGGGTCATTGCTCCTAGGATCCATGAAGTTTTTTCCACCGGGTAAAGAAAGTATGACAGGGAAATGGATAAAGCAGAAAGATGCCCAATTAGGGGGGACAATTAGGGGGGACAATTAGGGGGGACAATTAGGGGGGACAATTTAGGGGGACAATTAGGGGGACAATGAAGCGCACTCAGTGAATTAGGAAGTAAGAGGGAAATAATCTCCAGAATGGACGAAGAGCGATACGGTCAACTGAAACACTTTATAGGGAACCTCCTAAAGCCGTTAAGATAAAAAGAAGATTGGACCCCCTTTGCGCACTTAGTAGATTCATGGGGGGATGGGACGCACGGAACCCCTTTGCGCACTTAGTAGATTCATGGGGGGATGGGACGCACGGAACCCCTTTGCGCACTTAGCAGATTCATGGGGGGATGGGACGCACGGAACCCCTTTGCGCACTTAGCAGATTCATGGGGGGATGGGACGCACGGAACCCCTTTGCGCACTTAGCAGATTCATGGGGGGATGGGACGCACGGAACCCCTTTGCGCACTTAGCAGATTCATGGGGGGATGGGACGCACGGAACCCCTTTGCGCACTTAGCAGATTCATGGGGGGATGGGACGCACGGAACCCCTTTGCGCACTTAGCAGATTCATGGGGGGATGGGACGCACGGAACCCCTTTGCGCACTTAGCAGATTCATGGGGGGATGGGACGCACGGAACCCCTTTGCGCACTTAGCAGATTCATGGGGGGATGGGACGCACGGAACCCCTTTGCGCACTTAGCAGATTCATGGGGGGATGGGACGCACGGAACCCCTTTGCGCACTTAGTAGATTCATGGGGGGATGGGACGCACGGAACCCCTTTGCGCACTTAGTAGATTCATGGGGGGATGGGACGCACGGAACCCCTTTGCGCACTTAGCAGATTCATGGGGGGATGGGACGCACGGAACCCCTTTGCGCACTTAGCAGATTCATGGGGGGATGGGACGCACGGAACCCCTTTGCGCACTTAGCAGATTCATGGGGGGATGGGACGCACGGAACCCCTTTGCGCACTTAGTAGATTCATGGGGGGATGGGACGCACGGAACCCCTTTGCGCACTTAGCAGATTCATGGGGGGATGGGACGCACGGAACCCCTTTGCGCACTTAGCAGATTCATGGGGGGATGGGACGCACGGAACCCCTTTGCGCACTTAGCAGATTCATGGGGGGATGGGACGCACGGAACCCCTTTGCGCACTTAGCAGATTCATGGGGGGATGGGACGCACGGAACCCCTTTGCGCACTTAGCAGATTCATGGGGGGATGGGACGCACGGAACCCCTTTGCGCACTTAGCAGATTCATGGGGGGATGGGACGCACGGAACCCCTTTGCGCACTTAGCAGATTCATGGGGGGATGGGACGCACGGAACCCCTTTGCGCACTTAGCAGATTCATGGGGGGATGGGACGCACGGAACCCCTTTGCGCACTTAGCAGATTCATGGGGGGATGGGACGCACGGAACCCCTTTGCGCACTTAGCAGATTCATGGGGGGATGGGACGCACGGAACCCCTTTGCGCACTTAGCAGATTCATGGGGGGATGGGACGCACGGAACCCCTTTGCGCACTTAGCAGATTCATGGGGGGATGGGACGCACGGAACCCCTTTGCGCACTTAGCAGATTCATGGGGGGATGGGACGCACGGAACCCCTTTGCGCACTTAGCAGATTCATGGGGGGATGGGACGCACGGAACCCCTTTGCGCACTTAGCAGATTCATGGGGGGATGGGACGCACGGAACCCCTTTGCGCACTTAGCAGATTCATGGGGGGATGGGACGCACGGAACCCCTTTGCGCACTTAGCAGATTCATGGGGGGATGGGACGCACGGAACCCCTTTGCGCACTTAGCAGATTCATGGGGGGATGGGACGCACGGAACCCCTTTGCGCACTTAGCAGATTCATGGGGGGATGGGACGCACGGAACCCCTTTGCGCACTTAGCAGATTCATGGGGGGATGGGACGCACGGAACCCCTTTGCGCACTTAGCAGATTCATGGGGGGATGGGACGCACGGAACCCCTTTGCGCACTTAGCAGATTCATGGGGGGATGGGACGCACGGAACCCCTTTGCGCACTTAGCAGATTCATGGGGGGATGGGACGCACGGAACCCCTTTGCGCACTTAGCAGATTCATGGGGGGATGGGACGCACGGAACCCCTTTGCGCACTTAGCAGATTCATGGGGGGATGGGACGCACGGAACCCCTTTGCGCACTTAGCAGATTCATGGGGGGATGGGACGCACGGAACCCCTTTGCGCACTTAGCAGATTCATGGGGGGATGGGACGCACGGAACCCCTTTGCGCACTTAGCAGATTCATGGGGGGATGGGACGCACGGAACCCCTTTGCGCACTTAGCAGATTCATGGGGGGATGGGACGCACGGAACCCCTTTGCGCACTTAGTAGATTCATGGGGGGATGGGACGCACGGAACCCCTTTGCGCACTTAGCAGATTCATGGGGGGATGGGACGCACGGAACCCCTTTGCGCACTTAGCAGATTCATGGGGGGATGGGACGCACGGAACCCCTTTGCGCACTTAGCAGATTCATGGGGGGATGGGACGCACGGAACCCCTTTGCGCACTTAGCAGATTCATGGGGGGATGGGACGCACGGAACCCCTTTGCGCACTTAGCAGATTCATGGGGGGATGGGACGCACGGAACCCCTTTGCGCACTTAGCAGATTCATGGGGGGATGGGACGCACGGAACCCCTTTGCGCACTTAGCAGATTCATGGGGGGATGGGACGCACGGAACCCCTTTGCGCACTTAGCAGATTCATGGGGGGATGGGACGCACGGAACCCCTTTGCGCACTTAGCAGATTCATGGGGGGATGGGACGCACGGAACCCCTTTGCGCACTTAGCAGATTCATGGGGGGATGGGACGCACGGAACCCCTTTGCGCACTTAGTAGATTCATGGGGGGATGGGACGCACGGAACCCCTTTGCGCACTTAGTAGATTCATGGGGGGATGGGACGCACGGAACCCCTTTGCGCACTTAGCAGATTCATGGGGGGATGGGACGCACGGAACCCCTTTGCGCACTTAGCAGATTCATGGGGGGATGGGACGCACGGAACCCCTTTGCGCACTTAGCAGATTCATGGGGGGATGGGACGCACGGAACCCCTTTGCGCACTTAGTAGATTCATGGGGGGATGGGACGCACGGAACCCCTTTGCGCACTTAGCAGATTCATGGGGGGATGGGACGCACGGAACCCCTTTGCGCACTTAGCAGATTCATGGGGGGATGGGACGCACGGAACCCCTTTGCGCACTTAGTAGATTCATGGGGGGATGGGACGCACGGAACCCCTTTGCGCACTTAGCAGATTCATGGGGGGATGGGACGCACGGAACCCCTTTGCGCACTTAGCAGATTCATGGGGGGATGGGACGCACGGAACCCCTTTGCGCACTTAGCAGATTCATGGGGGGATGGGACGCACGGAACCCCTTTGCGCACTTAGCAGATTCATGGGGGGATGGGACGCACGGAACCCCTTTGCGCACTTAGCAGATTCATGGGGGGATGGGACGCACGGAACCCCTTTGCGCACTTAGCAGATTCATGGGGGGATGGGACGCACGGAACCCCTTTGCGCACTTAGCAGATTCATGGGGGGATGGGACGCACGGAACCCCTTTGCGCACTTAGCAGATTCATGGGGGGATGGGACGCACGGAACCCCTTTGCGCACTTAGCAGATTCATGGGGGGATGGGACGCACGGAACCCCTTTGCGCACTTAGCAGATTCATGGGGGGATGGGACGCACGGAACCCCTTTGCGCACTTAGCAGATTCATGGGGGGATGGGACGCACGGAACCCCTTTGCGCACTTAGCAGATTCATGGGGGGATGGGACGCACGGAACCCCTTTGCGCACTTAGCAGATTCATGGGGGATGGGACGCACGGAACCCCTTTGCGCACTTAGTAGATTCATGGGGGGATGGGACGCACGGAACCCCTTTGCGCACTTAGTAGATTCATGGGGGGATGGGACGCACGGAACCCCTTTGCGCACTTAGTAGATTCATGGGGGATGGGACGCACGGAACCCCTTTGCGCACTTAGCAGATTCATGGGGGGATGGGACGCACGGAACCCCTTTGCGCACTTAGCAGATTCATGGGGGGATGGGACGCACGGAACCCCTTTGCGCACTTAGCAGATTCATGGGGGGATGGGACGCACGGAACCCCTTTGCGCACTTAGCAGATTCATGGGGGGATGGGACGCACGGAACCCCTTTGCGCACTTAGCAGATTCATGGGGGGATGGGACGCACGGAACCCCTTTGCGCACTTAGCAGATTCATGGGGGGATGGGACGCACGGAACCCCTTTGCGCACTTAGCAGATTCATGGGGGGATGGGACGCACGGAACCCCTTTGCGCACTTAGCAGATTCATGGGGGGATGGGACGCACGGAACCCCTTTGCGCACTTAGCAGATTCATGGGGGGATGGGACGCACGGAACCCCTTTGCGCACTTAGCAGATTCATGGGGGGATGGGACGCACGGAACCCCTTTGCGCACTTAGCAGATTCATGGGGGGATGGGACGCACGGAACCCCTTTGCGCACTTAGCAGATTCATGGGGGGATGGGACGCACGGAACCCCTTTGCGCACTTAGCAGATTCATGGGGGGATGGGACGCACGGAACCCCTTTGCGCACTTAGCAGATTCATGGGGGGATGGGACGCACGGAACCCCTTTGCGCACTTAGCAGATTCATGGGGGGATGGGACGCACGGAACCCCTTTGCGCACTTAGCAGATTCATGGGGGGATGGGACGCACGGAACCCCTTTGCGCACTTAGCAGATTCATGGGGGGATGGGACGCACGGAACCCCTTTGCGCACTTAGCAGATTCATGGGGGGATGGGACGCACGGAACCCCTTTGCGCACTTAGCAGATTCATGGGGGGATGGGACGCACGGAACCCCTTTGCGCACTTAGCAGATTCATGGGGGGATGGGACGCACGGAACCCCTTTGCGCACTTAGCAGATTCATGGGGGGATGGGACGCACGGAACCCCTTTGCGCACTTAGCAGATTCATGGGGGGATGGGACGCACGGAACCCCTTTGCGCACTTAGCAGATTCATGGGGGGATGGGACGCACGGAACCCCTTTGCGCACTTAGCAGA
Source organism: Staurois parvus (assembly GCF_062004578.1). Classification (NCBI taxonomy): domain Eukaryota; kingdom Metazoa; phylum Chordata; class Amphibia; order Anura; family Ranidae; genus Staurois; species Staurois parvus. The sequence goes on along the minus strand of NW_028320394.1, from coordinate 75,883 downwards.
TTCATGGGGGGATGGGACGCACGGAACCCCTTTGCGCACTTAGTAGATTCATGGGGGGATGGGACGCACGGAACCCCTTTGCGCACTTAGCAGATTCATGGGGGGATGGGACGCACGGAACCCCTTTGCGCACTTAGCAGATTCATGGGGGGATGGGACGCACGGAACCCCTTTGCGCACTTAGCAGATTCATGGGGGGATGGGACGCACGGAACCCCTTTGCGCACTTAGCAGATTCATGGGGGGATGGGACGCACGGAACCCCTTTGCGCACTTAGCAGATTCATGGGGGGATGGGACGCACGGAACCCCTTTGCGCACTTAGCAGATTCATGGGGGATGGGACGCACGGAACCCCTTTGCGCACTTAGCAGATTCATGGGGGGATGGGACGCACGGAACCCCTTTGCGCACTTAGCAGATTCATGGGGGGATGGGACGCACGGAACCCCTTTGCGCACTTAGCAGATTCATGGGGGGATGGGACGCACGGAACCCCTTTGCGCACTTAGCAGATTCATGGGGGGATGGGACGCACGGAACCCCTTTGCGCACTTAGCAGATTCATGGGGGGATGGGACGCACGGAACCCCTTTGCGCACTTAGCAGATTCATGGGGGATGGGACGCACGGAACCCCTTTGCGCACTTAGCAGATTCATGGGGGGATGGGACGCACGGAACCCCTTTGCGCACTTAGCAGATTCATGGGGGGATGGGACGCACGGAACCCCTTTGCGCACTTAGCAGATTCATGGGGGGATGGGACGCACGGAACCCCTTTGCGCACTTAGCAGATTCATGGGGGGATGGGACGCACGGAACCCCTTTGCGCACTTAGCAGATTCATGGGGGGATGGGACGCACGGAACCCCTTTGCGCACTTAGCAGATTCATGGGGGGATGGGACGCACGGAACCCCTTTGCGCACTTAGCAGATTCATGGGGGGATGGGACGCACGGAACCCCTTTGCGCACTTAGCAGATTCATGGGGGGATGGGACGCACGGAACCCCTTTGCGCACTTAGCAGATTCATGGGGGGATGGGACGCACGGAACCCCTTTGCGCACTTAGCAGATTCATGGGGGGATGGGACGCACGGAACCCCTTTGCGCACTTAGCAGATTCATGGGGGGATGGGACGCACGGAACCCCTTTGCGCACTTAGCAGATTCATGGGGGGATGGGACGCACGGAACCCCTTTGCGCACTTAGCAGATTCATGGGGGGATGGGACGCACGGAACCCCTTTGCGCACTTAGCAGATTCATGGGGGGATGGGACGCACGGAACCCCTTTGCGCACTTAGCAGATTCATGGGGGGATGGGACGCACGGAACCCCTTTGCGCACTTAGCAGATTCATGGGGGGATGGGACGCACGGAACCCCTTTGCGCACTTAGCAGATTCATGGGGGGATGGGACGCACGGAACCCCTTTGCGCACTTAGCAGATTCATGGGGGGATGGGACGCACGGAACCCCTTTGCGCACTTAGCAGATTCATGGGGGGATGGGACGCACGGAACCCCTTTGCGCACTTAGCAGATTCATGGGGGGATGGGACGCACGGAACCCCTTTGCGCACTTAGCAGATTCATGGGGGGATGGGACGCACGGAACCCCTTTGCGCACTTAGCAGATTCATGGGGGGATGGGACGCACGGAACCCCTTTGCGCACTTAGCAGATTCATGGGGGGATGGGACGCACGGAACCCCTTTGCGCACTTAGCAGATTCATGGGGGGATGGGACGCACGGAACCCCTTTGCGCACTTAGCAGATTCATGGGGGGATGGGACGCACGGAACCCCTTTGCGCACTTAGCAGATTCATGGGGGGATGGACGCACGGAACCCCTTTGCGCACTTAGCAGATTCATGGGGGGATGGGACGCACGGAACCCCTTTGCGCACTTAGCAGATTCATGGGGGGATGGGACGCACGGAACCCCTTTGCGCACTTAGCAGATTCATGGGGGGATGGGACGCACGGAACCCCTTTGCGCACTTAGCAGATTCATGGGGGGATGGGACGCACGGAACCCCTTTGCGCACTTAGCAGATTCATGGGGGGATGGGACGCACGGAACCCCTTTGCGCACTTAGCAGATTCATGGGGGGATGGGACGCACGGAACCCCTTTGCGCACTTAGCAGATTCATGGGGGGATGGGACGCACGGAACCCCTTTGCGCACTTAGCAGATTCATGGGGGGATGGGACGCACGGAACCCCTTTGCGCACTTAGCAGATTCATGGGGGGATGGGACGCACGGAACCCCTTTGCGCACTTAGCAGATTCATGGGGGGATGGGACGCACGGAACCCCTTTGCGCACTTAGCAGATTCATGGGGGGATGGGACGCACGGAACCCCTTTGCGCACTTAGCAGATTCATGGGGGGATGGGACGCACGGAACCCCTTTGCGCACTTAGCAGATTCATGGGGGGATGGGACGCACGGAACCCCTTTGCGCACTTAGCAGATTCATGGGGGGGATGGGACGCACGGAACCCCTTTGCGCACTTAGCAGATTCATGGGGGGATGGGACGCACGGAACCCCTTTGCGCACTTAGCAGATTCATGGGGGGATGGGACGCACGGAACCCCTTTGCGCACTTAGCAGATTCATGGGGGGATGGGACGCACGGAACCCCTTTGCGCACTTAGCAGATTCATGGGGGGATGGGACGCACGGAACCCCTTTGCGCACTTAGCAGATTCATGGGGGGATGGGACGCACGGAACCCCTTTGCGCACTTAGCAGATTCATGGGGGGATGGGACGCACGGAACCCCTTTGCGCACTTAGCAGATTCATGGGGGGATGGGACGCACGGAACCCCTTTGCGCACTTAGCAGATTCATGGGGGGATGGGACGCACGGAACCCCTTTGCGCACTTAGCAGATTCATGGGGGGATGGGACGCACGGAACCCCTTTGCGCACTTAGCAGATTCATGGGGGGATGGGACGCACGGAACCCCTTTGCGCACTTAGCAGATTCATGGGGGGATGGGACGCACGGAACCCCTTTGCGCACTTAGCAGATTCATGGGGGGATGGGACGCACGGAACCCCTTTGCGCACTTAGCAGATTCATGGGGGGATGGGACGCACGGAACCCCTTTGCGCACTTAGCAGATTCATGGGGGGATGGGACGCACGGAACCCCTTTGCGCACTTAGCAGATTCATGGGGGGATGGGACGCACGGAACCCCTTTGCGCACTTAGCAGATTCATGGGGGGATGGGACGCACGGAACCCCTTTGCGCACTTAGCAGATTCATGGGGGGATGGGACGCACGGAACCCCTTTGCGCACTTAGCAGATTCATGGGGGGATGGGACGCACGGAACCCCTTTGCGCACTTAGCAGATTCATGGGGGGATGGGACGCACGGAACCCCTTTGCGCACTTAGCAGATTCATGGGGGGATGGGACGCACGGAACCCCTTTGCGCACTTAGCAGATTCATGGGGGGATGGGACGCACGGAACCCCTTTGCGCACTTAGCAGATTCATGGGGGGATGGGACGCACGGAACCCCTTTGCGCACTTAGCAGATTCATGGGGGGATGGGACGCACGGAACCCCTTTGCGCACTTAGCAGATTCATGGGGGGATGGGACGCACGGAACCCCTTTGCGCACTTAGCAGATTCATGGGGGGATGGGACGCACGGAACCCCTTTGCGCACTTAGCAGATTCATGGGGGGATGGGACGCACGGAACCCCTTTGCGCACTTAGCAGATTCATGGGGGGATGGGACGCACGGAACCCCTTTGCGCACTTAGCAGATTCATGGGGGGATGGGACGCACGGAACCCCTTTGCGCACTTAGCAGATTCATGGGGGGATGGGACGCACGGAACCCCTTTGCGCACTTAGCAGATTCATGGGGGGATGGGACGCACGGAACCCCTTTGCGCACTTAGCAGATTCATGGGGGGATGGGACGCACGGAACCCCTTTGCGCACTTAGCAGATTCATGGGGGGATGGGACGCACGGAACCCCTTTGCGCACTTAGCAGATTCATGGGGGGATGGGACGCACGGAACCCCTTTGCGCACTTAGCAGATTCATGGGGGGATGGGACGCACGGAACCCCTTTGCGCACTTAGCAGATTCATGGGGGGATGGGACGCACGGAACCCCTTTGCGCACTTAGCAGATTCATGGGGGGATGGGACGCACGGAACCCCTTTGCGCACTTAGCAGATTCATGGGGGGATGGGACGCACGGAACCCCTTTGCGCACTTAGCAGATTCATGGGGGGATGGGACGCACGGAACCCCTTTGCGCACTTAGCAGATTCATGGGGGGATGGGACGCACGGAACCCCTTTGCGCACTTAGCAGATTCATGGGGGGATGGGACGCACGGAACCCCTTTGCGCACTTAGCAGATTCATGGGGGGATGGGACGCACGGAACCCCTTTGCGCACTTAGCAGATTCATGGGGGGATGGGACGCACGGAACCCCTTTGCGCACTTAGCAGATTCATGGGGGGATGGGACGCACGGAACCCCTTTGCGCACTTAGCAGATTCATGGGGGATGGGACGCACGGAACCCCTTTGCGCACTTAGCAGATTCATGGGGGGATGGGACGCACGGACCCCCTTTGCGCACTTAGCAGATTCATGGGGGGATGGGACGCACGGACCCCCTTTGCGCACTTTGCAGATTCATGGGGGGATGGGACGCACGGAACCCCTTTGCGCACTTTGCAGATTCATGGGGGGATGGGACGCACGGAACCCCTTTGCGCACTTAGCAGATTCATGGGGGGATGGGACGCACGGAACCCCTTTGCGCACTTAGCAGATTCATGGGGGGATGGGACGCACGGAACCCCTTTGCGCACTTAGCAGATTCATGGGGGGATGGGACGCACGGAACCCCTTTGCGCACTTAGCAGATTCATGGGGGGATGGGACGCACGGAACCCCTTTGCGCACTTAGCAGATTCATGGGGGGATGGGACGCACGGAACCCCTTTGCGCACTTAGCAGATTCATGGGGGGATGGGACGCACGGAACCCCTTGCGCACTTAGCAGATTCATGGGGGGATGGGACGCACGGAACCCCTTTGCGCACTTAGCAGATTCATGGGGGGATGGGACGCACGGAACCCCTTTGCGCACTTAGCAGATTCATGGGGGGATGGGACGCACGGAACCCCTTTGCGCACTTAGCAGATTCATGGGGGGATGGGACGCACGGAACCCCTTTGCGCACTTAGCAGATTCATGGGGGGATGGGACGCACGGAACCCCTTTGCGCACTTAGCAGATTCATGGGGGGATGGGACGCACGGAACCCCTTTGCGCACTTAGCAGATTCATGGGGGGATGGGACGCACGGAACCCCTTTGCGCACTTAGCAGATTCATGGGGGGATGGGACGCACGGAACCCCTTTGCGCACTTAGCAGATTCATGGGGGGATGGGACGCACGGAACCCCTTTGCGCACTTAGCAGATTCATGGGGGGATGGGACGCACGGAACCCCTTTGCGCACTTAGCAGATTCATGGGGGGATGGGACGCACGGAACCCCTTTGCGCACTTAGCAGATTCATGGGGGGATGGGACGCACGGAACCCCTTTGCGCACTTAGCAGATTCATGGGGGGATGGGACGCACGGAACCCCTTTGCGCACTTAGCAGATTCATGGGGGGATGGGACGCACGGAACCCCTTTGCGCACTTAGCAGATTCATGGGGGGATGGGACGCACGGAACCCCTTTGCGCACTTAGCAGATTCATGGGGGGATGGGACGCACGGAACCCCTTTGCGCACTTAGCAGATTCATGGGGGGATGGGACGCACGGAACCCCTTTGCGCACTTAGCAGATTCATGGGGGGATGGGACGCACGGAACCCCTTTGCGCACTTAGCAGATTCATGGGGGGATGGGACGCACGGAACCCCTTTGCGCACTTAGCAGATTCATGGGGGGATGGGACGCACGGAACCCCTTTGCGCACTTAGCAGATTCATGGGGGGATGGGACGCACGGAACCCCTTTGCGCACTTAGCAGATTCATGGGGGGATGGGACGCACGGAACCCCTTTGCGCACTTAGCAGATTCATGGGGGGATGGGACGCACGGAACCCCTTTGCGCACTTAGCAGATTCATGGGGGGATGGGACGCACGGAACCCCTTTGCGCACTTAGCAGATTCATGGGGGGATGGGACGCACGGAACCCCTTTGCGCACTTAGCAGATTCATGGGGGGATGGGACGCACGGAACCCCTTTGCGCACTTAGCAGATTCATGGGGGGATGGGACGCACGGAACCCCTTTGCGCACTTAGCAGATTCATGGGGGGATGGGACGCACGGAACCCCTTTGCGCACTTAGCAGATTCATGGGGGGATGGGACGCACGGAACCCCTTTGCGCACTTAGCAGATTCATGGGGGGATGGGACGCACGGAACCCCTTTGCGCACTTAGCAGATTCATGGGGGGATGGGACGCACGGAACCCCTTTGCGCACTTAGCAGATTCATGGGGGGATGGGACGCACGGAACCCCTTTGCGCACTTAGCAGATTCATGGGGGGATGGGACGCACGGAACCCCTTTGCGCACTTAGCAGATTCATGGGGGGATGGGACGCACGGAACCCCTTTGCGCACTTAGCAGATTCATGGGGGGATGGGACGCACGGAACCCCTTTGCGCACTTAGCAGATTCATGGGGGGATGGGACGCACGGAACCCCTTTGCGCACTTAGCAGATTCATGGGGGGATGGGACGCACGGAACCCCTTTGCGCACTTAGCAGATTCATGGGGGGATGGGACGCACGGAACCCCTTTGCGCACTTAGCAGATTCATGGGGGGATGGGACGCACGGAACCCCTTTGCGCACTTAGCAGATTCATGGGGGGATGGGACGCACGGAACCCCTTTGCGCACTTAGCAGATTCATGGGGGGATGGGACGCACGGAACCCCTTTGCGCACTTAGCAGATTCATGGGGGGATGGGACGCACGGAACCCCTTTGCGCACTTAGCAGATTCATGGGGGGATGGGACGCACGGAACCCCTTTGCGCACTTAGTAGATTCATGGGGGGATGGGACGCACGGAACCCCTTTGCGCACTTAGTAGATTCATGGGGGGATGGGACGCACGGAACCCCTTTGCGCACTTAGTAGATTCATGGGGGGATGGGACGCACGGAACCCCTTTGCGCACTTAGCAGATTCATGGGGGGATGGGACGCACGGAACCCCTTTGCGCACTTAGCAGATTCATGGGGGGATGGGACGCACGGAACCCCTTTGCGCACTTAGCAGATTCATGGGGGGATGGGACGCACGGAACCCCTTTGCGCACTTAGCAGATTCATGGGGGGATGGGACGCACGGAACCCCTTTGCGCACTTAGCAGATTCATGGGGGGATGGGACGCACGGAACCCCTTTGCGCACTTAGCAGATTCATGGGGGGATGGGACGCACGGAACCCCTTTGCGCACTTAGCAGATTCATGGGGGGATGGGACGCACGGAACCCCTTTGCGCACTTAGCAGATTCATGGGGGGATGGGACGCACGGAACCCCTTTGCGCACTTAGCAGATTCATGGGGGGATGGGACGCACGGAACCCCTTTGCGCACTTAGCAGATTCATGGGGGGATGGGACGCACGGAACCCCTTTGCGCACTTAGCAGATTCATGGGGGGATGGGACGCACGGAACCCCTTTGCGCACTTAGTAGATTCATGGGGGGATGGGACGCACGGAACCCCTTTGCGCACTTAGTAGATTCATGGGGGGATGGGACGCACGGAACCCCTTTGCGCACTTAGTAGATTCATGGGGGGATGGGACGCACGGAACCCCTTTGCGCACTTAGCAGATTCATGGGGGGATGGGACGCACGGAACCCCTTTGCGCACTTAGCAGATTCATGGGGGGATGGGACGCACGGAACCCCTTTGCGCACTTAGCAGATTCATGGGGGGATGGGACGCACGGAACCCCTTTGCGCACTTAGCAGATTCATGGGGGGATGGGACGCACGGAACCCCTTTGCGCACTTAGCAGATTCATGGGGGGATGGGACGCACGGACCCCTTTGCGCACTTAGCAGATTCATGGGGGGATGGGACGCACGGACCCCCTTTGCGCACTTAGCAGATTCATGGGGGGATGGGACGCACGGAACCCCTTTGCGCACTTAGCAGATTCATGGGGGGATGGGACGCACGGAACCCCTTTGCGCACTTTGTAGATTCATGGGGGGATGGGACGCACGGAACCCCTTTGCGCACTTAGTAGATTCATGGGGGGATGGGACGCACGGAACCCCTTTGCGCACTTAGTAGATTCATGGGGGGATGGGACGCACGGAACCCCTTTGCGCACTTAGTAGATTCATGGGGGATGGGACGCACGGAACCCCTTTGCGCACTTAGTAGATTCATGGGGGGATGGGACGCACGGAACCCCTTTGCGCACTTAGTAGATTCATGGGGGGATGGGACGCACGGAACCCCTTTGCGCACTTAGCAGATTCATGGGGGGATGGGACGCACGGAACCCCTTTGCGCACTTAGCAGATTCATGGGGGGATGGGACGCACGGAACCCCTTTGCGCACTTAGCAGATTCATGGGGGGATGGGACGCACGGAACCCCTTTGCGCACTTAGCAGATTCATGGGGGGATGGGACGCACGGAACCCCTTTGCGCACTTAGCAGATTCATGGGGGGATGGGACGCACGGAACCCCTTTGCGCACTTAGCAGATTCATGGGGGGATGGGACGCACGGAACCCCTTTGCGCACTTAGCAGATTCATGGGGGGATGGGACGCACGGAACCCCTTTGCGCACTTAGCAGATTCATGGGGGGATGGGACGCACGGAACCCCTTTGCGCACTTAGCAGATTCATGGGGGGATGGGACGCACGGAACCCCTTTGCGCACTTAGTAGATTCATGGGGGGATGGGACGCACGGAACCCCTTTGCGCACTTAGTAGATTCATGGGGGGATGGGACGCACGGAACCCCTTTGCGCACTTAGTAGATTCATGGGGGGATGGGACGCACGGAACCCCTTTGCGCACTTAGTAGATTCATGGGGGGATGGGACGCACGGAACCCCTTTGCGCACTTAGCAGATTCATGGGGGGATGGGACGCACGGAACCCCTTTGCGCACTTAGCAGATTCATGGGGGATGGGACGCACGGAACCCCTTTGCGCACTTAGCAGATTCATGGGGGGATGGGACGCACGGAACCCCTTTGCGCACTTAGCAGATTCATGGGGGGATGGGACGCACGGAACCCCTTTGCGCACTTAGCAGATTCATGGGGGGATGGGACGCACGGAACCCCTTTGCGCACTTAGCAGATTCATGGGGGGATGGGACGCACGGAACCCCTTTGCGCACTTAGCAGATTCATGGGGGGATGGGACGCACGGAACCCCTTTGCGCACTTAGCAGATTCATGGGGGGATGGGACGCACGGAACCCCTTTGCGCACTTAGCAGATTCATGGGGGGATGGGACGCACGGAACCCCTTTGCGCACTTAGCAGATTCATGGGGGGATGGGACGCACGGAACCCCTTTGCGCACTTAGTAGATTCATGGGGGGATGGGACGCACGGAACCCCTTTGCGCACTTAGTAGATTCATGGGGGGATGGGACGCACGGAACCCCTTTGCGCACTTAGTAGATTCATGGGGGGATGGGACGCACGGAACCCCTTTGCGCACTTAGTAGATTCATGGGGGGATGGGACGCACGGAACCCCTTTGCGCACTTAGTAGATTCATGGGGGGATGGGACGCACGGAACCCCTTTGCGCACTTAGCAGATTCATGGGGGGATGGGACGCACGGAACCCCTTTGCGCACTTAGCAGATTCATGGGGGGATGGGACGCACGGAACCCCTTTGCGCACTTAGCAGATTCATGGGGGGATGGGACGCACGGAACCCCTTTGCGCACTTAGCAGATTCATGGGGGGATGGGACGCACGGAACCCCTTTGCGCACTTAGCAGATTCATGGGGGGATGGGACGCACGGAACCCCTTTGCGCACTTAGCAGATTCATGGGGGGATGGACGCACGGAACCCCTTTGCGCACTTAGCAGATTCATGGGGGGATGGGACGCACGGAACCCCTTTGCGCACTTAGCAGATTCATGGGGGGATGGGACGCACGGAACCCCTTTGCGCACTTAGCAGATTCATGGGGGGATGGGACGCACGGAACCCCTTTGCGCACTTAGCAGATTCATGGGGGGATGGGACGCACGGAACCCCTTTGCGCACTTAGCAGATTCATGGGGGGATGGGACGCACGGAACCCCTTTGCGCACTTAGCAGATTCATGGGGGGATGGGACGCACGGAACCCCTTTGCGCACTTAGCAGATTCATGGGGGGATGGGACGCACGGAACCCCTTTGCGCACTTAGCAGATTCATGGGGGGATGGGACGCACGGAACCCCTTTGCGCACTTAGCAGATTCATGGGGGGATGGGACGCACGGAACCCCTTTGCGCACTTAGCAGATTCATGGGGGGATGGGACGCACGGAACCCCTTTGCGCACTTAGCAGATTCATGGGGGGATGGGACGCACGGAACCCCTTTGCGCACTTAGCAGATTCATGGGGGGATGGGACGCACGGAACCCCTTTGCGCACTTAGCAGATTCATGGGGGGATGGGACGCACGGAACCCCTTTGCGCACTTAGCAGATTCATGGGGGGATGGGACGCACGGAACCCCTTTGCGCACTTAGCAGATTCATGGGGGGATGGGACGCACGGAACCCCTTTGCGCACTTAGCAGATTCATGGGGGGATGGGACGCACGGAACCCCTTTGCGCACTTAGCAGATTCATGGGGGGATGGGACGCACGGAACCCCTTTGCGCACTTAGCAGATTCATGGGGGGATGGGACGCACGGAACCCCTTTGCGCACTTAGCAGATTCATGGGGGGATGGGACGCACGGAACCCCTTTGCGCACTTAGCAGATTCATGGGGGGATGGGACGCACGGAACCCCTTTGCGCACTTAGCAGATTCATGGGGGGATGGGACGCACGGAACCCCTTTGCGCACTTAGCAGATTCATGGGGGGATGGGACGCACGGAACCCCTTTGCGCACTTAGCAGATTCATGGGGGGATGGGACGCACGGAACCCCTTTGCGCACTTAGCAGATTCATGGGGGGATGGGACGCACGGAACCCCTTTGCGCACTTAGCAGATTCATGGGGGGATGGGACGCACGGAACCCCTTTGCGCACTTAGCAGATTCATGGGGGGATGGGACGCACGGAACCCCTTTGCGCACTTAGCAGATTCATGGGGGGATGGGACGCACGGAACCCCTTTGCGCACTTAGCAGATTCATGGGGGGATGGGACGCACGGAACCCCTTTGCGCACTTAGCAGATTCATGGGGGGATGGGACGCACGGAACCCCTTTGCGCACTTAGCAGATTCATGGGGGGATGGGACGCACGGAACCCCTTTGCGCACTTAGCAGATTCATGGGGGGATGGGACGCACGGAACCCCTTTGCGCACTTAGCAGATTCATGGGGGGATGGGACGCACGGAACCCCTTTGCGCACTTAGCAGATTCATGGGGGGATGGGACGCACGGAACCCCTTTGCGCACTTAGCAGATTCATGGGGGGATGGGACGCACGGAACCCCTTTGCGCACTTAGCAGATTCATGGGGGGATGGGACGCACGGAACCCCTTTGCGCACTTAGCAGGATTCATGGGGGGATGGGACGCACGGAACCCCTTTGCGCACTTAGCGGATTCATGGGGGGATGGGACGCACGGAACCCCTTTGCGCACTTAGCGGATTCATGGGGGGATGGGACGCACGGAACCCCTTTGCGCACTTAGCGGATTCATGGGGGGATGGGACGCACGGAACCCCTTTGCGCACTTAGCGGATTCATGGGGGGATGGGACGCACGGAACCCCTTTGCGCACTTAGCGGATTCATGGGGGGATGGGACGCACGGAACCCCTTTGCGCACTTAGCGGATTCATGGGGGGATGGGACGCACGGAACCCCTTTGCGCACTTAGCGGATTCATGGGGGGATGGGACGCACGGAACCCCTTTGCGCACTTAGCGGATTCATTTCATGGGGGGATGGGACGCACGGAACCCCTTTGCGCACTTAGTAGATTCATGGGGGGATGGGACGCACGGAACCCCTTTGCGCACTTAGTAGATTCATGGGGGGATGGGACGCACGGAACCCCTTTGCGCACTTAGTAGATTCATGGGGGGATGGGACGCACGGAACCCCTTTGCGCACTTAGTAGATTCATGGGGGGATGGGACGCACGGAACCCCTTTGCGCACTTAGTAGATTCATGGGGGGATGGGACGCACGGAACCCCTTTGCGCACTTAGTAGATTCATGGGGGGATGGGACGCACGGAACCCCTTTGCGCACTTAGTAGATTCATGGGGGGATGGGACGCACGGAACCCCTTTGCGCACTTAGTAGATTCATGGGGGGATGGGACGCACGGAACCCCTTTGCGCACTTAGCAGATTCATGGGGGGATGGGACGCACGGAACCCCTTTGCGCACTTAGCAGATTCATGGGGGGATGGGACGCACGGAACCCCTTTGCGCACTTAGCAGATTCATGGGGGGATGGGACGCACGGACCCCCTTTGCGCACTTAGCAGATTCATGGGGGGATGGGACGCAAGGACCCCCTTTGCGCACTTAGCAGATTCATGGGGGGATGGGACGCACGGACCCCCTTTGCGCACTTAGCAGATTCATGGGGGGATGGGACGCACGGACCCCCTTTGCGCACTTTGTAGATTCATGGGGGGATGGGACGCACGGACCCCCTTTGCGCACTTTGTAGATTCATGGGGGGATGGGACGCACGGAACCCCTTTGCGCACTTAGTAGATTCATGGGGGGATGGGACGCACGGAACCCCTTTGCGCACTTAGTAGATTCATGGGGGGATGGGACGCACGGAACCCCTTTGCGCACTTAGTAGATTCATGGGGGGATGGGACGCACGGAACCCCTTTGCGCACTTAGCAGATTCATGGGGGGATGGGACGCACGGACCCCCTTTGCGCACTTAGCAGATTCATGGGGGGATGGGACGCACGGACCCCCTTTGCGCACTTAGCAGATTCATGGGGGGATGGGACGCACGGACCCCCTTTGCGCACTTAGCAGATTCATGGGGGGATGGGACGCACGGACCCCCTTTGCGCACTTTGTAGATTCATGGGGGGATGGGACGCACGGGACCCCCTTTGCGCACTTAGCAGATTCATGGGGGGATGGGACGCACGGACCCCCTTTGCGCACTTTGTAGATTCATGGGGGGATGGGACGCACGGAACCCCTTTGCGCACTTTGTAGATTCATGGGGGGATGGGACGCACGGAACCCCTTTGCGCACTTTGTAGATTCATGGGGGGATGGGACGCACGGAACCCCTTTGCGCACTTTGTAGATTCATGGGGGGATGGGACGCACGGAACCCCTTTGCGCACTTAGTAGATTCATGGGGGGATGGGACGCACGGAACCCCTTTGCGCACTTAGCAGATTCATGGGGGGATGGGACGCACGGAACCCCTTTGCGCACTTAGCAGATTCATGGGGGGATGGGACGCACGGAACCCCTTTGCGCACTTAGCAGATTCATGGGGGGATGGGACGCACGGAACCCCTTTGCGCACTTAGCAGATTCATGGGGGGATGGGACGCACGGAACCCCTTTGCGCACTTAGCAGATTCATGGGGGGATGGGACGCACGGACCCCCTTTGCGCACTTAGCAGATTCATGGGGGGATGGGACGCACGGAACCCCTTTGCGCACTTAGCAGATTCATGGGGGGATGGGACGCACGGAACCCCTTTGCGCACTTTGTAGATTCATGGGGGGATGGGACGCACGGAACCCCTTTGCGCACTTAGTAGATTCATGGGGGGATGGGACGCACGGAACCCCTTTGCGCACTTAGTAGATTCATGGGGGGATGGGACGCACGGAACCCCTTTGCGCACTTAGTAGATTCATGGGGGGATGGGACGCACGGAACCCCTTTGCGCACTTAGTAGATTCATGGGGGGATGGGACGCACGGAACCCCTTTGCGCACTTAGTAGATTCATGGGGGGATGGGACGCACGGAACCCCTTTGCGCACTTAGCAGATTCATGGGGGGATGGGACGCACGGAACCCCTTTGCGCACTTAGCAGATTCATGGGGGGATGGGACGCACGGAACCCCTTTGCGCACTTAGCAGATTCATGGGGGGATGGGACGCACGGAACCCCTTTGCGCACTTAGCAGATTCATGGGGGGATGGGACGCACGGAACCCCTTTGCGCACTTAGTAGATTCATGGGGGGATGGGACGCACGGAACCCCTTTGCGCACTTAGCAGATTCATGGGGGGATGGGACGCACGGAACCCCTTTGCGCACTTAGCAGATTCATGGGGGGATGGGACGCACGGAACCCCTTTGCGCACTTAGCAGATTCATGGGGGGATGGGACGCACGGAACCCCTTTGCGCACTTAGTAGATTCATGGGGGGATGGGACGCACGGAACCCCTTTGCGCATTTAGTAGATTCATGGGGGGATGGGACGCACGGAACCCCTTTGCGCACTTAGCAGATTCATGGGGGGATGGGACGCACGGACCCCCTTTGCGCATTTAGTAGATTCATGGGGGGATGGGACGCACGGAACCCCTTTGCGCACTTAGCAGATTCATGGGGGGATGGGACGCACGGAACCCCTTTGCGCACTTAGCAGATTCATGGGGGGATGGGACGCACGGAACCCCTTTGCGCACTTAGTAGATTCATGGGGGGATGGGACGCACGGAACCCCTTTGCGCACTTAGTAGATTCATGGGGGGATGGGACGCACGGAACCCCTTTGCGCACTTAGTAGATTCATGGGGGGATGGGACGCACGGAACCCCTTTGCGCACTTAGTAGATTCATGGGGGGATGGGACGCACGGAACCCCTTTGCGCACTTAGTAGATTCATGGGGGGATGGGACGCACGGAACCCCTTTGCGCACTTAGTAGATTCATGGGGGGATGGGACGCACGGAACCCCTTTGCGCACTTAGTAGATTCATGGGGGGATGGGACGCACGGAACCCCTTTGCGCACTTAGTAGATTCATGGGGGGATGGGACGCACGGAACCCCTTTGCGCACTTAGTAGATTCATGGGGGGATGGGACGCACGGACCCCCTTTGCGCACTTTGTAGATTCATGGGGGGATGGGACGCACGGAACCCCTTTGCGCACTTTGTAGATTCATGGGGGGATGGGACGCACGGAACCCCTTTGCGCACTTAGTAGATTCATGGGGGGATGGGACGCACGGAACCCCTTTGCGCACTTAGTAGATTCATGGGGGGATGGGACGCACGGAACCCCTTTGCGCACTTAGTAGATTCATGGGGGGATGGGACGCACGGAACCCCTTTGCGCACTTAGTAGATTCATGGGGGGATGGGACGCACGGAACCCCTTTGCGCACTTAGTAGATTCATGGGGGGATGGGACGCACGGAACCCCTTTGCGCACTTAGTAGATTCATGGGGGGATGGGACGCACGGAACCCCTTTGCGCACTTAGTAGATTCATGGGGGGATGGGACGCACGGAACCCCTTTGCGCACTTAGTAGATTCATGGGGGGATGGGACGCACGGAACCCCTTTGCGCACTTAGTAGATTCATGGGGGGATGGGACGCACGGAACCCCTTTGCGCACTTAGTAGATTCATGGGGGGATGGGACGCACGGAACCCCTTTGCGCACTTAGTAGATTCATGGGGGGATGGGACGCACGGAACCCCTTTGCGCACTTAGTAGATTCATGGGGGGATGGGACGCACGGAACCCCTTTGCGCACTTAGTAGATTCATGGGGGGATGGGACGCACGGAACCCCTTTGCGCACTTAGCAGATTCATGGGGGGATGGGACGCACGGACCCCCTTTTGCGCACTTAGCAGATTCATGGGGGGATGGGACGCACGGAACCCCTTTGCGCACTTAGCAGATTCATGGGGGGATGGGACGCACGGAACCCCTTTGCGCACTTAGCAGATTCATGGGGGGATGGGACGCACGGAACCCCTTTGCGCACTTTGTAGATTCATGGGGGGATGGGACGCACGGAACCCCTTTGCGCACTTAGTAGATTCATGGGGGGATGGGACGCACGGAACCCCTTTGCGCACTTAGTAGATTCATGGGGGGATGGGACGCACGGAACCCCTTTGCGCACTTAGTAGATTCATGGGGGGATGGGACGCACGGAACCCCTTTGCGCACTTAGCAGATTCATGGGGGGATGGGACGCACGGAC
Source organism: Staurois parvus (assembly GCF_062004578.1). NCBI lineage: Eukaryota > Metazoa > Chordata > Amphibia > Anura > Ranidae > Staurois > Staurois parvus. Next base: position 59,454 of record NW_028320394.1, on the reverse strand, counting down.
CCCCTTTGCGCACTTAGCAGATTCATGGGGGGATGGGACGCACGGACCCCCTTTGCGCACTTAGCAGATTCATGGGGGGATGGGACGCACGGAACCCCTTTGCGCACTTTGTAGATTCATGGGGGGATGGGACGCACGGAACCCCTTTGCGCACTTAGCAGATTCATGGGGGGATGGGACGCACGGAACCCCTTTGCGCACTTAGTAGATTCATGGGGGGATGGGACGCACGGAACCCCTTTGCGCACTTTGTAGATTCATGGGGGGATGGGACGCACGGAACCCCTTTGCGCACTTAGTAGATTCATGGGGGGATGGGACGCACGGAACCCCTTTGCGCACTTAGCAGATTCATGGGGGGATGGGACGCACGGAACCCCTTTGCGCACTTAGCAGATTCATGGGGGGATGGGACGCACGGAACCCCTTTGCGCACTTAGCAGATTCATGGGGGGATGGGACGCACGGAACCCCTTTGCGCACTTAGCAGATTCATGGGGGGATGGGACGCACGGAACCCCTTTGCGCACTTAGCAGATTCATGGGGGGATGGGACGCACGGAACCCCTTTGCGCACTTAGCAGATTCATGGGGGGATGGGACGCACGGAACCCCTTTGCGCACTTAGCAGATTCATGGGGGGATGGGACGCACGGAACCCCTTTGCGCACTTAGCAGATTCATGGGGGGATGGGACGCACGGAACCCCTTTGCGCACTTAGCAGATTCATGGGGGGATGGGACGCACGGAACCCCTTTGCGCACTTTGTAGATTCATGGGGGGATGGGACGCACGGAACCCCTTTGCGCACTTAGTAGATTCATGGGGGGATGGGACGCACGGAACCCCTTTGCGCACTTAGTAGATTCATGGGGGGATGGGACGCACGGAACCCCTTTGCGCACTTAGTAGATTCATGGGGGGATGGGACGCACGGAACCCCTTTGCGCACTTAGCAGATTCATGGGGGGATGGGACGCACGGACCCCCTTTGCGCACTTAGCAGATTCATGGGGGGATGGGACGCACGGAACCCCTTTGCGCACTTAGCAGATTCATGGGGGGATGGGACGCACGGAACCCCTTTGCGCACTTTGTAGATTCATGGGGGGATGGGACGCACGGAACCCCTTTGCGCACTTAGTAGATTCATGGGGGGATGGGACGCACGGAACCCCTTTGCGCACTTAGTAGATTCATGGGGGGATGGGACGCACGGAACCCCTTTGCGCACTTAGTAGATTCATGGGGGGATGGGACGCACGGAACCCCTTTGCGCACTTAGTAGATTCATGGGGGGATGGGACGCACGGAACCCCTTTGCGCACTTAGTAGATTCATGGGGGGATGGGACGCACGGAACCCCTTTGCGCACTTAGTAGATTCATGGGGGGATGGGACGCACGGAACCCCTTTGCGCACTTAGTAGATTCATGGGGGGATGGGACGCACGGAACCCCTTTGCGCACTTAGTAGATTCATGGGGGGATGGGACGCACGGAACCCCTTTGCGCACTTAGTAGATTCATGGGGGGATGGGACGCACGGAACCCCTTTGCGCACTTAGTAGATTCATGGGGGGATGGGACGCACGGAACCCCTTTGCGCACTTAGTAGATTCATGGGGGGATGGGACGCACGGAACCCCTTTGCGCACTTAGTAGATTCATGGGGGGATGGGACGCACGGAACCCCTTTGCGCACTTAGTAGATTCATGGGGGGATGGGACGCACGGAACCCCTTTGCGCACTTAGTAGATTCATGGGGGGATGGGACGCACGGAACCCCTTTGCGCACTTAGCAGATTCATGGGGGGATGGGACGCACGGAACCCCTTTGCGCACTTAGCAGATTCATGGGGGGATGGGACGCACGGACCCCCTTTGCGCACTTAGCAGATTCATGGGGGGATGGGACGCAAGGACCCCCTTTGCGCACTTAGCAGATTCATGGGGGGATGGGACGCACGGACCCCCTTTGCGCACTTAGCAGATTCATGGGGGGATGGGACGCACGGACCCCCTTTGCGCACTTTGTAGATTCATGGGGGGATGGGACGCACGGAACCCCTTTGCGCACTTTGTAGATTCATGGGGGGATGGGACGCACGGAACCCCTTTGCGCACTTAGTAGATTCATGGGGGGATGGGACGCACGGAACCCCTTTGCGCACTTAGTAGATTCATGGGGGGATGGGACGCACGGAACCCCTTTGCGCACTTAGTAGATTCATGGGGGGATGGGACGCACGGAACCCCTTTGCGCACTTAGCAGATTCATGGGGGGATGGGACGCACGGACCCCCTTTGCGCACTTAGCAGATTCATGGGGGGATGGGACGCACGGACCCCCTTTGCGCACTTAGCAGATTCATGGGGGGATGGGACGCACGGACCCCCTTTGCGCACTTAGCAGATTCATGGGGGGATGGGACGCACGGACCCCCTTTGCGCACTTTGTAGATTCATGGGGGGATGGGACGCACGGGACCCCCTTTGCGCACTTAGCAGATTCATGGGGGGATGGGACGCACGGACCCCCTTTGCGCACTTTGTAGATTCATGGGGGGATGGGACGCACGGAACCCCTTTGCGCACTTTGTAGATTCATGGGGGGATGGGACGCACGGAACCCCTTTGCGCACTTTGTAGATTCATGGGGGGATGGGACGCACGGAACCCCTTTGCGCACTTTGTAGATTCATGGGGGGATGGGACGCACGGAACCCCTTTGCGCACTTAGCAGATTCATGGGGGGATGGGACGCACGGAACCCCTTTGCGCACTTAGCAGATTCATGGGGGGATGGGACGCACGGAACCCCTTTGCGCACTTAGCAGATTCATGGGGGGATGGGACGCACGGAACCCCTTTGCGCACTTAGCAGATTCATGGGGGGATGGGACGCACGGAACCCCTTTGCGCACTTAGCAGATTCATGGGGGGATGGGACGCACGGAACCCCTTTGCGCACTTAGCAGATTCATGGGGGGATGGGACGCACGGACCCCCTTTGCGCACTTAGCAGATTCATGGGGGGATGGGACGCACGGAACCCCTTTGCGCACTTAGCAGATTCATGGGGGGATGGGACGCACGGAACCCCTTTGCGCACTTTGTAGATTCATGGGGGGATGGGACGCACGGAACCCCTTTGCGCACTTAGTAGATTCATGGGGGGATGGGACGCACGGAACCCCTTTGCGCACTTAGTAGATTCATGGGGGGATGGGACGCACGGAACCCCTTTGCGCACTTAGTAGATTCATGGGGGGATGGGACGCACGGAACCCCTTTGCGCACTTAGTAGATTCATGGGGGGATGGGACGCACGGAACCCCTTTGCGCACTTAGCAGATTCATGGGGGGATGGGACGCACGGAACCCCTTTGCGCACTTAGCAGATTCATGGGGGGATGGGACGCACGGAACCCCTTTGCGCACTTAGCAGATTCATGGGGGGATGGGACGCACGGAACCCCTTTGCGCACTTAGCAGATTCATGGGGGGATGGGACGCACGGAACCCCTTTGCGCACTTAGCAGATTCATGGGGGGATGGGACGCACGGAACCCCTTTGCGCACTTAGTAGATTCATGGGGGGATGGGACGCACGGAACCCCTTTGCGCACTTAGCAGATTCATGGGGGGATGGGACGCACGGAACCCCTTTGCGCACTTAGCAGATTCATGGGGGGATGGGACGCACGGAACCCCTTTGCGCACTTAGCAGATTCATGGGGGGATGGGACGCACGGAACCCCTTTGCGCACTTAGTAGATTCATGGGGGGATGGGACGCACGGACCCCCTTTGCGCATTTAGTAGATTCATGGGGGGATGGGACGCACGGAACCCCTTTGCGCACTTAGCAGATTCATGGGGGGATGGGACGCACGGACCCCCTTTGCGCATTTAGCAGATTCATGGGGGGATGGGACGCACGGAACCCCTTTGCGCACTTAGCAGATTCATGGGGGGATGGGACGCACGGAACCCCTTTGCGCACTTAGCAGATTCATGGGGGGATGGGACGCACGGAACCCCTTTGCGCACTTAGTAGATTCATGGGGGGATGGGACGCACGGAACCCCTTTGCGCACTTAGTAGATTCATGGGGGGATGGGACGCACGGAACCCCTTTGCGCACTTAGTAGATTCATGGGGGGATGGGACGCACGGAACCCCTTTGCGCACTTAGTAGATTCATGGGGGGATGGGACGCACGGAACCCCTTTGCGCACTTAGTAGATTCATGGGGGGATGGGACGCACGGAACCCCTTTGCGCACTTAGTAGATTCATGGGGGGATGGGACGCACGGAACCCCTTTGCGCACTTAGTAGATTCATGGGGGGATGGGACGCACGGAACCCCTTTGCGCACTTAGTAGATTCATGGGGGGATGGGACGCACGGAACCCCTTTGCGCACTTAGTAGATTCATGGGGGGATGGGACGCACGGAACCCCTTTGCGCACTTAGTAGATTCATGGGGGGATGGGACGCACGGAACCCCTTTGCGCACTTAGTAGATTCATGGGGGGATGGGACGCACGGAACCCCTTTGCGCACTTAGTAGATTCATGGGGGGATGGGACGCACGGAACCCCTTTGCGCACTTAGTAGATTCATGGGGGGATGGGACGCACGGAACCCCTTTGCGCACTTAGATTCATGGGGGGATGGGACGCACGGAACCCCTTTGCGCACTTAGTAGATTCATGGGGGGATGGGACGCACGGAACCCCTTTGCGCACTTAGATTCATGGGGGGATGGGACGCACGGAACCCCTTTGCGCACTTAGTAGATTCATGGGGGGATGGGACGCACGGAACCCCTTTGCGCACTTAGTAGATTCATGGGGGGATGGGACGCACGGAACCCCTTTGCGCACTTAGCAGATTCATGGGGGGATGGGACGCACGGAACCCCTTTGCGCACTTAGCAGATTCATGGGGGGATGGGACGCACGGAACCCCTTTGCGCACTTAGCAGATTCATGGGGGGATGGGACGCACGGAACCCCTTTGCGCACTTAGCAGATTCATGGGGGGATGGGACGCACGGAACCCCTTTGCGCACTTAGCAGATTCATGGGGGGATGGGACGCACGGAACCCCTTTGCGCACTTAGCAGATTCATGGGGGGATGGGACGCACGGAACCCCTTTGCGCACTTAGTAGATTCATGGGGGGATGGGACGCACGGAACCCCTTTGCGCACTTAGTAGATTCATGGGGGGATGGGACGCACGGAACCCCTTTGCGCACTTAGTAGATTCATGGGGGGATGGGACGCACGGAACCCCTTTGCGCACTTAGTAGATTCATGGGGGGATGGGACGCACGGAACCCCTTTGCGCACTTAGTAGATTCATGGGGGGATGGGACGCACGGAACCCCTTTGCGCACTTAGTAGATTCATGGGGGGATGGGACGCACGGAACCCCTTTGCGCACTTAGTAGATTCATGGGGGGATGGGACGCACGGAACCCCTTTGCGCACTTAGTAGATTCATGGGGGGATGGGACGCACGGAACCCCTTTGCGCACTTAGTAGATTCATGGGGGGATGGGACGCACGGAACCCCTTTGCGCACTTAGCAGATTCATGGGGGGATGGGACGCACGGAACCCCTTTGCGCACTTAGCAGATTCATGGGGGGATGGGACGCACGGAACCCCTTTGCGCACTTAGCAGATTCATGGGGGGATGGGACGCACGGAACCCCTTTGCGCACTTAGCAGATTCATGGGGGGATGGGACGCACGGAACCCCTTTGCGCACTTAGCAGATTCATGGGGGGATGGGACGCACGGAACCCCTTTGCGCACTTAGCAGATTCATGGGGGGATGGGACGCACGGAACCCCTTTGCGCACTTAGCAGATTCATGGGGGGATGGGACGCACGGAACCCCTTTGCGCACTTTGTAGATTCATGGGGGGATGGGACGCACGGAACCCCTTTGCGCACTTAGTAGATTCATGGGGGGATGGGACGCACGGAACCCCTTTGCGCACTTAGTAGATTCATGGGGGGATGGGACGCACGGAACCCCTTTGCGCACTTAGTAGATTCATGGGGGGATGGGACGCACGGAACCCCTTTGCGCACTTAGTAGATTCATGGGGGGATGGGACGCACGGAACCCCTTTGCGCACTTAGTAGATTCATGGGGGGATGGGACGCACGGAACCCCTTTGCGCACTTAGCAGATTCATGGGGGGATGGGACGCACGGAACCCCTTTGCGCACTTAGTAGATTCATGGGGGGATGGGACGCACGGAACCCCTTTGCGCACTTAGCAGATTCATGGGGGGATGGGACGCACGGACCCCCTTTGCGCACTTAGCAGATTCATGGGGGGATGGGACGCACGGAACCCCTTTGCGCACTTAGCAGATTCATGGGGGGATGGGACGCACGGACCCCCTTTGCGCACTTTGTAGATTCATGGGGGGATGGGACGCACGGAACCCCTTTGCGCACTTTGTAGATTCATGGGGGGATGGGACGCACGGAACCCCTTTGCGCACTTAGTAGATTCATGGGGGGATGGGACGCACGGAACCCCTTTGCGCACTTAGTAGATTCATGGGGGGATGGGACGCACGGAACCCCTTTGCGCACTTAGTAGATTCATGGGGGGATGGGACGCACGGAACCCCTTTGCGCACTTAGTAGATTCATGGGGGGATGGGACGCACGGAACCCCTTTGCGCACTTAGTAGATTCATGGGGGGATGGGACGCACGGAACCCCTTTGCGCACTTAGTAGATTCATGGGGGGATGGGACGCACGGAACCCCTTTGCGCACTTAGTAGATTCATGGGGGGATGGGACGCACGGAACCCCTTTGCGCACTTAGTAGATTCATGGGGGGATGGGACGCACGGAACCCCTTTGCGCACTTAGTAGATTCATGGGGGGATGGGACGCACGGAACCCCTTTGCGCACTTAGTAGATTCATGGGGGGATGGGACGCACGGAACCCCTTTGCGCACTTAGTAGATTCATGGGGGGATGGGACGCACGGAACCCCTTTGCGCACTTAGTAGATTCATGGGGGGATGGGACGCACGGAACCCCTTTGCGCACTTAGTAGATTCATGGGGGGATGGGACGCACGGAACCCCTTTGCGCACTTAGTAGATTCATGGGGGGATGGGACGCACGGAACCCCTTTGCGCACTTAGCAGATTCATGGGGGGATGGGACGCACGGAACCCCTTTTGCGCACTTAGCAGATTCATGGGGGGATGGGACGCACGGAACCCCTTTGCGCACTTAGCAGATTCATGGGGGGATGGGACGCACGGAACCCCTTTGCGCACTTAGCAGATTCATGGGGGGATGGGACGCACGGAACCCCTTTGCGCACTTTGTAGATTCATGGGGGGATGGGACGCACGGAACCCCTTTGCGCACTTAGTAGATTCATGGGGGGATGGGACGCACGGAACCCCTTTGCGCACTTAGTAGATTCATGGGGGGATGGGACGCACGGAACCCCTTTGCGCACTTAGTAGATTCATGGGGGGATGGGACGCACGGAACCCCTTTGCGCACTTAGCAGATTCATGGGGGGATGGGACGCACGGACCCCCTTTGCGCACTTAGCAGATTCATGGGGGGATGGGACGCACGGACCCCCTTTGCGCACTTAGCAGATTCATGGGGGGATGGGACGCACGGACCCCCTTTGCGCACTTTGTAGATTCATGGGGGGATGGGACGCACGGGACCCCCTTTGCGCACTTAGCAGATTCATGGGGGGATGGGACGCACGGACCCCCTTTGCGCACTTTGTAGATTCATGGGGGGATGGGACGCACGGAACCCCTTTGCGCACTTAGTAGATTCATGGGGGGATGGGACGCACGGAACCCCTTTGCGCACTTAGTAGATTCATGGGGGGATGGGACGCACGGAACCCCTTTGCGCACTTAGCAGATTCATGGGGGGATGGGACGCACGGAACCCCTTTGCGCACTTAGCAGATTCATGGGGGGATGGGACGCACGGAACCCCTTTGCGCACTTAGCAGATTCATGGGGGGATGGGACGCACGGAACCCCTTTGCGCACTTAGCAGATTCATGGGGGGAAGGGACGCACGGAACCCCTTTGCGCACTTAGCAGATTCATGGGGGGATGGGACGCACGGAACCCCTTTGCGCACTTAGCAGATTCATGGGGGGATGGGACGCACGGAACCCCTTTGCGCACTTAGCAGATTCATGGGGGGATGGGACGCACGGAACCCCTTTGCGCACTTAGCAGATTCATGGGGGGATGGGACGCACGGAACCCCTTTGCGCACTTAGCAGATTCATGGGGGGATGGGACGCACGGAACCCCTTTGCGCACTTAGCAGATTCATGGGGGGATGGGACGCACGGAACCCCTTTGCGCACTTAGCAGATTCATGGGGGGATGGGACGCACGGAACCCCTTTGCGCACTTAGCAGATTCATGGGGGGATGGGACGCACGGAACCCCTTTGCGCACTTTGCAGATTCATGGGGGGATGGGACGCACGGAACCCCTTTGCGCACTTAGCAGATTCATGGGGGGATGGGACGCACGGAACCCCTTTGCGCACTTTGTAGATTCATGGGGGGATGGGACGCACGGAACCCCTTTGCGCACTTAGTAGATTCATGGGGGGATGGGACGCACGGAACCCCTTTGCGCACTTAGTAGATTCATGGGGGGATGGGACGCACGGAACCCCTTTGCGCACTTAGCAGATTCATGGGGGGATGGGACGCACGGAACCCCTTTGCGCACTTAGCAGATTCATGGGGGGATGGGACGCACGGAACCCCTTTGCGCACTTAGCAGATTCATGGGGGGATGGGACGCACGGAACCCCTTTGCGCACTTAGCAGATTCATGGGGGGATGGGACGCACGGAACCCCTTTGCGCACTTAGCAGATTCATGGGGGGATGGGACGCACGGAACCCCTTTGCGCACTTAGCAGATTCATGGGGGGATGGGACGCACGGAACCCCTTTGCGCACTTAGCAGATTCATGGGGGGATGGGACGCACGGAACCCCTTTGCGCACTTTGCAGATTCATGGGGGGATGGGACGCACGGAACCCCTTTGCGCACTTTGTAGATTCATGGGGGGATGGGACGCACGGAACCCCTTTGCGCACTTAGTAGATTCATGGGGGGATGGGACGCACGGAACCCCTTTGCGCACTTAGTAGATTCATGGGGGGATGGGACGCACGGAACCCCTTTGCGCACTTAGTAGATTCATGGGGGGATGGGACGCACGGAACCCCTTTGCGCACTTAGTAGATTCATGGGGGGATGGGACGCACGGAACCCCTTTGCGCACTTAGTAGATTCATGGGGGGATGGGACGCACGGAACCCCTTTGCGCACTTAGTAGATTCATGGGGGGATGGGACGCACGGAACCCCTTTGCGCACTTAGTAGATTCATGGGGGGATGGGACGCACGGAACCCCTTTGCGCACTTAGCAGATTCATGGGGGGATGGGACGCACGGAACCCCTTTGCGCACTTAGCAGATTCATGGGGGGATGGGACGCACGGACCCCCTTTGCGCACTTAGCAGATTCATGGGGGGATGGGACGCACGGACCCCCTTTGCGCACTTAGCAGATTCATGGGGGGATGGGACGCACGGAACCCCTTTGCGCACTTTGTAGATTCATGGGGGGATGGGACGCACGGAACCCCTTTGCGCACTTTGTAGATTCATGGGGGGATGGGACGCACGGAACCCCTTTGCGCACTTAGTAGATTCATGGGGGGATGGGACGCACGGAACCCCTTTGCGCACTTAGTAGATTCATGGGGGGATGGGACGCACGGAACCCCTTTGCGCACTTAGCAGATTCATGGGGGGATGGGACGCACGGACCCCCTTTGCGCACTTAGCAGATTCATGGGGGGATGGGACGCACGGACCCCCTTTGCGCACTTAGCAGATTCATGGGGGGATGGGACGCACGGACCCCCTTTGCGCACTTAGCAGATTCATGGGGGGATGGGACGCACGGACCCCCTTTGCGCACTTTGTAGATTCATGGGGGGATGGGACGCACGGGACCCCCTTTGCGCACTTAGCAGATTCATGGGGGGATGGGACGCACGGAACCCCTTTGCGCACTTTGTAGATTCATGGGGGGATGGGACGCACGGAACCCCTTTGCGCACTTAGTAGATTCATGGGGGGATGGGACGCACGGAACCCCTTTGCGCACTTAGTAGATTCATGGGGGGATGGGACGCACGGAACCCCTTTGCGCACTTAGCAGATTCATGGGGGGATGGGACGCACGGAACCCCTTTGCGCACTTAGCAGATTCATGGGGGGATGGGACGCACGGAACCCCTTTGCGCACTTAGCAGATTCATGGGGGGATGGGACGCACGGAACCCCTTTGCGCACTTAGCAGATTCATGGGGGGATGGGACGCACGGAACCCCTTTGCGCACTTTGTAGATTCATGGGGGGATGGGACGCACGGAACCCCTTTGCGCACTTAGTAGATTCATGGGGGGATGGGACGCACGGAACCCCTTTGCGCACTTAGTAGATTCATGGGGGGATGGGACGCACGGAACCCCTTTGCGCACTTAGTAGATTCATGGGGGGATGGGACGCACGGAACCCCTTTGCGCACTTAGCAGATTCATGGGGGGATGGGACGCACGGAACCCCTTTGCGCACTTAGTAGATTCATGGGGGGATGGGACGCACGGAACCCCTTTGCGCACTTAGTAGATTCATGGGGGGATGGGACGCACGGAACCCCTTTGCGCACTTAGTAGATTCATGGGGGGATGGGACGCACGGAACCCCTTTGCGCACTTAGTAGATTCATGGGGGGATGGGACGCACGGAACCCCTTTGCGCACTTAGTAGATTCATGGGGGGATGGGACGCACGGAACCCCTTTGCGCACTTAGTAGATTCATGGGGGGATGGGACGCACGGAACCCCTTTGCGCACTTAGCAGATTCATGGGGGGATGGGACGCACGGACCCCCTTTGCGCACTTAGCAGATTCATGGGGGGATGGGACGCACGGACCCCCTTTGCGCACTTAGCAGATTCATGGGGGGATGGGACGCACGGACCCCCTTTGCGCACTTTGTAGATTCATGGGGGGATGGGACGCACGGACCCCCTTTGCGCACTTTGTAGATTCATGGGGGGATGGGACGCACGGAACCCCTTTGCGCACTTAGTAGATTCATGGGGGGATGGGACGCACGGAACCCCTTTGCGCACTTAGTAGATTCATGGGGGGATGGGACGCACGGAACCCCTTTGCGCACTTAGTAGATTCATGGGGGGATGGGACGCACGGAACCCCTTTGCGCACTTAGTAGATTCATGGGGGGATGGGACGCACGGAACCCCTTTGCGCACTTAGCAGATTCATGGGGGGATGGGACGCACGGACCCCCTTTGCGCACTTAGCAGATTCATGGGGGGATGGGACGCACGGACCCCCTTTGCGCACTTAGCAGATTCATGGGGGGATGGGACGCACGGACCCCCTTTGCGCACTTTGTAGATTCATGGGGGGATGGGACGCACGGACCCCCTTTGCGCACTTTGTAGATTCATGGGGGGATGGGACGCACGGGACCCCCTTTGCGCACTTAGCAGATTCATGGGGGGATGGGACGCACGGAACCCCTTTGCGCACTTTGTAGATTCATGGGGGGATGGGACGCACGGACCCCCTTTGCGCACTTTGTAGATTCATGGGGGGATGGGACGCACGGAACCCCTTTGCGCACTTAGTAGATTCATGGGGGGATGGGACGCACGGAACCCCTTTGCGCACTTAGTAGATTCATGGGGGGATGGGACGCACGGAACCCCTTTGCGCACTTAGTAGATTCATGGGGGGATGGGACGCACGGAACCCCTTTGCGCACTTAGTAGATTCATGGGGGGATGGGACGCACGGAACCCCTTTGCGCACTTAGTAGATTCATGGGGGGATGGGACGCACGGAACCCCTTTGCGCACTTAGTAGATTCATGGGGGGATGGGACGCACGGAACCCCTTTGCGCACTTAGCAGATTCATGGGGGGATGGGACGCACGGACCCCCTTTGCGCACTTAGCAGATTCATGGGGGGATGGGACGCACGGAACCCCTTTGCGCACTTAGCAGATTCATGGGGGGATGGGACGCACGGAACCCCTTTGCGCACTTAGCAGATTCATGGGGGGATGGGACGCACGGAACCCCTTTGCGCACTTAGCAGATTCATGGGGGGATGGGACGCACGGAACCCCTTTGCGCACTTAGCAGATTCATGGGGGGATGGGACGCACGGAACCCCTTTGCGCACTTAGCAGATTCATGGGGGGATGGGACGCACGGAACCCCTTTGCGCACTTAGCAGATTCATGGGGGGATGGGACGCACGGAACCCCTTTGCGCACTTAGTAGATTCATGGGGGGATGGGACGCACGGAACCCCTTTGCGCACTTAGTAGATTCATGGGGGGATGGGACGCACGGAACCCCTTTGCGCACTTAGTAGATTCATGGGGGGATGGGACGCACGGAACCCCTTTGCGCACTTAGTAGATTCATGGGGGGATGGGACGCACGGAACCCCTTTGCGCACTTAGTAGATTCATGGGGGGATGGGACGCACGGAACCCCTTTGCGCACTTAGTAGATTCATGGGGGGATGGGACGCACGGAACCCCTTTGCGCACTTAGCAGATTCATGGGGGGATGGGACGCACGGAACCCCTTTGCGCACTTAGCAGATTCATGGGGGGATGGGACGCACGGAACCCCTTTGCGCACTTAGCAGATTCATGGGGGGATGGGACGCACGGAACCCCTTTGCGCACTTAGCAGATTCATGGGGGGATGGGACGCACGGAACCCCTTTGCGCACTTAGCAGATTCATGGGGGGATGGGACGCACGGAACCCCTTTGCGCACTTAGCAGATTCATGGGGGGATGGGACGCACGGAACCCCTTTGCGCACTTAGCAGATTCATGGGGGGATGGGACGCACGGAACCCCTTTGCGCACTTAGCAGATTCATGGGGGGATGGGACGCACGGAACCCCTTTGCGCACTTAGCAGATTCATGGGGGGATGGGACGCACGGAACCCCTTTGCGCACTTAGCAGATTCATGGGGGGATGGGACGCACGGAACCCCTTTGCGCACTTAGCAGATTCATGGGGGGATGGGACGCACGGAACCCCTTTGCGCACTTAGCAGATTCATGGGGGGATGGGACGCACGGAACCCCTTTGCGCACTTAGCAGATTCATGGGGGGATGGGACGCACGGACCCCCTTTGCGCACTTAGCAGATTCATGGGGGGATGGGACGCACGGAACCCCTTTGCGCACTTAGCAGATTCATGGGGGGATGGGACGCACGGAACCCCTTTGCGCACTTTGTAGATTCATGGGGGGATGGGACGCACGGAACCCCTTTGCGCACTTAGTAGATTCATGGGGGGATGGGACGCACGGAACCCCTTTGCGCACTTAGCAGATTCATGGGGGGATGGGACGCACGGAACCCCTTTGCGCACTTAGCAGATTCATGGGGGGATGGGACGCACGGAACCCCTTTGCGCACTTAGCAGATTCATGGGGGGATGGGACGCACGGAACCCCTTTGCGCACTTAGCAGATTCATGGGGGGATGGGACGCACGGAACCCCTTTGCGCACTTAGCAGATTCATGGGGGGATGGGACGCACGGAACCCCTTTGCGCACTTAGCAGATTCATGGGGGGATGGGACGCACGGACCCCCTTTGCGCACTTAGCAGATTCATGGGGGGATGGGACGCACGGACCCCCTTTGCGCACTTAGCAGATTCATGGGGGGATGGGACGCACGGACCCCCTTTGCGCACTTTGTAGATTCATGGGGGGATGGGACGCACGGAACCCCTTTGCGCACTTAGTAGATTCATGGGGGGATGGGACGCACGGAACCCCTTTGCGCACTTAGTAGATTCATGGGGGGATGGGACGCACGGAACCCCTTTGCGCACTTAGTAGATTCATGGGGGGATGGGACGCACGGAACCCCTTTGCGCACTTAGTAGATTCATGGGGGGATGGGACGCACGGAACCCCTTTGCGCACTTAGTAGATTCATGGGGGGATGGGACGCACGGAACCCCTTTGCGCACTTAGTAGATTCATGGGGGGATGGGACGCACGGAACCCCTTTGCGCACTTAGTAGATTCATGGGGGGATGGGACGCACGGAACCCCTTTGCGCACTTAGCAGATTCATGGGGGGATGGGACGCACGGAACCCCTTTGCGCACTTAGTAGATTCATGGGGGGATGGGACGCACGGAACCCCTTTGCGCACTTAGCAGATTCATGGGGGGATGGGACGCACGGACCCCCTTTGCGCACTTAGCAGATTCATGGGGGGATGGGACGCACGGACCCCCTTTGCGCACTTAGCAGATTCATGGGGGGATGGGACGCACGGACCCCCTTTGCGCACTTTGTAGATTCATGGGGGGATGGGACGCACGGAACCCCTTTGCGCACTTTGTAGATTCATGGGGGGATGGGACGCACGGAACCCCTTTGCGCACTTAGTAGATTCATGGGGGGATGGGACGCACGGAACCCCTTTGCGCACTTAGTAGATTCATGGGGGGATGGGACGCACGGAACCCCTTTGCGCACTTAGTAGATTCATGGGGGGATGGGACGCACGGAACCCCTTTGCGCACTTAGTAGATTCATGGGGGGATGGGACGCACGGAACCCCTTTGCGCACTTAGCAGATTCATGGGGGGATGGGACGCACGGAACCCCTTTGCGCACTTAGCAGATTCATGGGGGGATGGGACGCACGGACCCCCTTTGCGCACTTAGCAGATTCATGGGGGGATGGGACGCACGGACCCCCTTTGCGCACTTAGCAGATTCATGGGGGGATGGGACGCACGGACCCCCTTTGCGCACTTTGTAGATTCATGGGGGGATGGGACGCACGGAACCCCTTTGCGCACTTTGTAGATTCATGGGGGGATGGGACGCACGGAACCCCTTTGCGCACTTAGTAGATTCATGGGGGGATGGGACGCACGGAACCCCTTTGCGCACTTAGTAGATTCATGGGGGGATGGGACGCACGGAACCCCTTTGCGCACTTAGCAGATTCATGGGGGGATGGGACGCACGGACCCCCTTTGCGCACTTAGCAGATTCATGGGGGGATGGGACGCACGGACCCCCTTTGCGCACTTAGCAGATTCATGGGGGGATGGGACGCACGGAACCCCTTTGCGCACTTAGCAGATTCATGGGGGGATGGGACGCACGGAACCCCTTTGCGCACTTTGTAGATTCATGGGGGGATGGGACGCACGGGACCCCCTTTGCGCACTTAGCAGATTCATGGGGGGATGGGACGCACGGAACCCCTTTGCGCACTTTGTAGATTCATGGGGGGATGGGACGCACGGAACCCCTTTGCGCACTTAGTAGATTCATGGGGGGATGGGACGCACGGAACCCCTTTGCGCACTTAGTAGATTCATGGGGGGATGGGACGCACGGAACCCCTTTGCGCACTTAGCAGATTCATGGGGGGATGGGACGCACGGAACCCCTTTGCGCACTTAGCAGATTCATGGGGGGATGGGACGCACGGAACCCCTTTGCGCACTTAGCAGATTCATGGGGGGATGGGACGCACGGACCCCCTTTGCGCACTTAGCAGATTCATGGGGGGATGGGACGCACGGAACCCCTTTGCGCACTTTGTAGATTCATGGGGGGATGGGACGCACGGAACCCCTTTGCGCACTTAGTAGATTCATGGGGGGATGGGACGCACGGAACCCCTTTGCGCACTTAGTAGATTCATGGGGGGATGGGACGCACGGAACCCCTTTGCGCACTTAGTAGATTCATGGGGGGATGGGACGCACGGAACCCCTTTGCGCACTTAGCAGATTCATGGGGGGATGGGACGCACGGAACCCCTTTGCGCACTTAGCAGATTCATGGGGGGATGGGACGCACGGAACCCCTTTGCGCACTTAGTAGATTCATGGGGGGATGGGACGCACGGAACCCCTTTGCGCACTTAGTAGATTCATGGGGGGATGGGACGCACGGAACCCCTTTGCGCACTTAGTAGATTCATGGGGGGATGGGACGCACGGAACCCCTTTGCGCACTTAGTAGATTCATGGGGGGATGGGACGCACGGAACCCCTTTGCGCACTTAGTAGATTCATGGGGGGATGGGACGCACGGAACCCCTTTGCGCACTTAGTAGATTCATGGGGGGATGGGACGCACGGAACCCCTTTGCGCACTTAGCAGATTCATGGGGGGATGGGACGCACGGACCCCCTTTGCGCACTTAGCAGATTCATGGGGGGATGGGACGCACGGACCCCCTTTGCGCACTTAGCAGATTCATGGGGGGATGGGACGCACGGACCCCCTTTGCGCACTTTGTAGATTCATGGGGGGATGGGACGCACGGAACCCCTTTGCGCACTTTGTAGATTCATGGGGGGATGGGACGCACGGAACCCCTTTGCGCACTTAGTAGATTCATGGGGGGATGGGACGCACGGAACCCCTTTGCGCACTTAGTAGATTCATGGGGGGATGGGACGCACGGAACCCCTTTGCGCACTTAGTAGATTCATGGGGGGATGGGACGCACGGAACCCCTTTGCGCACTTAGTAGATTCATGGGGGGATGGGACGCACGGAACCCCTTTGCGCACTTAGCAGATTCATGGGGGGATGGGACGCACGGACCCCCTTTGCGCACTTAGCAGATTCATGGGGGGATGGGACGCACGGACCCCCTTTGCGCACTTAGCAGATTCATGGGGGGATGGGACGCACGGACCCCCTTTGCGCACTTTGTAGATTCATGGGGGGATGGGACGCACGGACCCCCTTTGCGCACTTTGTAGATTCATGGGGGGATGGGACGCACGGGACCCCCTTTGCGCACTTAGCAGATTCATGGGGGGATGGGACGCACGGACCCCCTTTGCGCACTTTGTAGATTCATGGGGGGATGGGACGCACGGAACCCCTTTGCGCACTTTGTAGATTCATGGGGGGATGGGACGCACGGAACCCCTTTGCGCACTTAGTAGATTCATGGGGGGATGGGACGCACGGAACCCCTTTGCGCACTTAGTAGATTCATGGGGGGATGGGACGCACGGAACCCCTTTGCGCACTTAGTAGATTCATGGGGGGATGGGACGCACGGAACCCCTTTGCGCACTTAGTAGATTCATGGGGGGATGGGACGCACGGAACCCCTTTGCGCACTTAGTAGATTCATGGGGGGATGGGACGCACGGAACCCCTTTGCGCACTTAGCAGATTCATGGGGGGATGGGACGCACGGAACCCCTTTGCGCACTTAGCAGATTCATGGGGGGATGGGACGCACGGAACCCCTTTGCGCACTTAGCAGATTCATGGGGGGATGGGACGCACGGAACCCCTTTGCGCACTTAGCAGATTCATGGGGGGATGGGACGCACGGAACCCCTTTGCGCACTTAGCAGATTCATGGGGGGATGGGACGCACGGAACCCCTTTGCGCACTTAGCAGATTCATGGGGGGATGGGACGCACGGAACCCCTTTGCGCACTTAGCAGATTCATGGGGGGATGGGACGCACGGAACCCCTTTGCGCACTTAGCAGATTCATGGGGGGATGGGACGCACGGAACCCCTTTGCGCACTTAGCAGATTCATGGGGGGATGGGACGCACGGAACCCCTTTGCGCACTTAGTAGATTCATGGGGGGATGGGACGCACGGAACCCCTTTGCGCACTTAGTAGATTCATGGGGGGATGGGACGCACGGAACCCCTTTGCGCACTTAGTAGATTCATGGGGGGATGGGACGCACGGAACCCCTTTGCGCACTTAGTAGATTCATGGGGGGATGGGACGCACGGAACCCCTTTGCGCACTTAGCAGATTCATGGGGGGATGGGACGCACGGAACCCCTTTGCGCACTTAGCAGATTCATGGGGGGATGGGACGCACGGAACCCCTTTGCGCACTTAGCAGATTCATGGGGGGATGGGACGCACGGAACCCCTTTGCGCACTTAGCAGATTCATGGGGGGATGGGACGCACGGAACCCCTTTGCGCACTTAGCAGATTCATGGGGGGATGGGACGCACGGAACCCCTTTGCGCACTTAGCAGATTCATGGGGGGATGGGACGCACGGAACCCCTTTGCGCACTTAGCAGATTCATGGGGGGATGGGACGCACGGAACCCCTTTGCGCACTTAGCAGATTCATGGGGGGATGGGACGCACGGAACCCCTTTGCGCACTTAGCAGATTCATGGGGGGATGGGACGCACGGAACCCCTTTGCGCACTTAGCAGATTCATGGGGGGATGGGACGCACGGAACCCCTTTGCGCACTTAGCAGATTCATGGGGGGATGGGACGCACGGAACCCCTTTGCGCACTTAGCAGATTCATGGGGGGATGGGACGCACGGAACCCCTTTGCGCACTTAGCAGATTCATGGGGGGATGGGACGCACGGAACCCCTTTGCGCACTTAGCAGATTCATGGGGGGATGGGACGCACGGAACCCCTTTGCGCACTTAGCAGATTCATGGGGGGATGGGACGCACGGAACCCCTTTGCGCACTTAGCAGATTCATGGGGGGATGGGACGCACGGAACCCCTTTGCGCACTTAGCAGATTCATGGGGGGATGGGACGCACGGAACCCCTTTGCGCACTTAGCAGATTCATGGGGGGATGGGACGCACGGAACCCCTTTGCGCACTTTGTAGATTCATGGGGGGATGGGACGCACGGAACCCCTTTGCGCACTTAGTAGATTCATGGGGGGATGGGACGCACGGAACCCCTTTGCGCACTTAGCAGATTCATGGGGGGATGGGACGCACGGAACCCCTTTGCGCACTTAGCAGATTCATGGGGGGATGGGACGCACGGAACCCCTTTGCGCACTTAGCAGATTCATGGGGGGATGGGACGCACGGAACCCCTTTGCGCACTTAGCAGATTCATGGGGGGATGGGACGCACGGAACCCCTTTGCGCACTTAGCAGATTCATGGGGGGATGGGACGCACGGAACCCCTTTGCGCACTTAGCAGATTCATGGGGGGATGGGACGCACGGACCCCCTTTGCGCACTTAGCAGATTCATGGGGGGATGGGACGCACGGACCCCCTTTGCGCACTTAGCAGATTCATGGGGGGATGGGACGCACGGAACCCCTTTGCGCACTTTGTAGATTCATGGGGGGATGGGACGCACGGAACCCCTTTGCGCACTTAGTAGATTCATGGGGGGATGGGACGCACGGAACCCCTTTGCGCACTTAGTAGATTCATGGGGGGATGGGACGCACGGAACCCCTTTGCGCACTTAGTAGATTCATGGGGGGATGGGACGCACGGAACCCCTTTGCGCACTTAGTAGATTCATGGGGGGATGGGACGCACGGAACCCCTTTGCGCACTTAGTAGATTCATGGGGGGATGGGACGCACGGAACCCCTTTGCGCACTTAGTAGATTCATGGGGGGATGGGACGCACGGAACCCCTTTGCGCACTTAGTAGATTCATGGGGGGATGGGACGCACGGAACCCCTTTGCGCACTTAGTAGATTCATGGGGGGATGGGACGCACGGAACCCCTTTGCGCACTTAGCAGATTCATGGGGGGATGGGACGCACGGAACCCCTTTGCGCACTTAGCAGATTCATGGGGGGATGGGACGCACGGAACCCCTTTGCGCACTTAGCAGATTCATGGGGGGATGGGACGCACGGAACCCCTTTGCGCACTTAGCAGATTCATGGGGGGATGGGACGCACGGAACCCCTTTGCGCACTTAGCAGATTCATGGGGGGATGGGACGCACGGAACCCCTTTGCGCACTTTGTAGATTCATGGGGGGATGGGACGCACGGAACCCCTTTGCGCACTTTGTAGATTCATGGGGGGATGGGACGCACGGAACCCCTTTGCGCACTTAGTAGATTCATGGGGGGATGGGACGCACGGAACCCCTTTGCGCACTTAGTAGATTCATGGGGGGATGGGACGCACGGAACCCCTTTGCGCACTTAGTAGATTCATGGGGGGATGGGACGCACGGAACCCCTTTGCGCACTTAGCAGATTCATGGGGGGATGGGACGCACGGACCCCCTTTGCGCACTTAGCAGATTCATGGGGGGATGGGACGCACGGACCCCCTTTGCGCACTTAGCAGATTCATGGGGGGATGGGACGCACGGACCCCCTTTGCGCACTTTGCAGATTCATGGGGGGATGGGACGCACGGACCCCCTTTGCGCACTTTGTAGATTCATGGGGGGATGGGACGCACGGGACCCCCTTTGCGCACTTAGCAGATTCATGGGGGGATGGGACGCACGGAACCCCTTTGCGCACTTTGTAGATTCATGGGGGGATGGGACGCACGGAACCCCTTTGCGCACTTAGTAGATTCATGGGGGGATGGGACGCACGGAACCCCTTTGCGCACTTAGTAGATTCATGGGGGGATGGGACGCACGGAACCCCTTTGCGCACTTAGCAGATTCATGGGGGGATGGGACGCACGGAACCCCTTTGCGCACTTAGCAGATTCATGGGGGGATGGGACGCACGGAACCCCTTTGCGCACTTAGCAGATTCATGGGGGGATGGGACGCACGGAACCCCTTTGCGCACTTAGCAGATTCATGGGGGGATGGGACGCACGGACCCCCTTTGCGCACTTAGCAGATTCATGGGGGGATGGGACGCACGGAACCCCTTTGCGCACTTAGCAGATTCATGGGGGGATGGGACGCACGGAACCCCTTTGCGCACTTAGCAGATTCATGGGGGGATGGGACGCACGGAACCCCTTTGCGCACTTAGCAGATTCATGGGGGGATGGGACGCACGGAACCCCTTTGCGCACTTAGCAGATTCATGGGGGGATGGGACGCACGGAACCCCTTTGCGCACTTAGCAGATTCATGGGGGGATGGGACGCACGGAACCCCTTTGCGCACTTAGTAGATTCATGGGGGGATGGGACGCACGGAACCCCTTTGCGCACTTAGTAGATTCATGGGGGGATGGGACGCACGGAACCCCTTTGCGCACTTAGTAGATTCATGGGGGGATGGGACGCACGGAACCCCTTTGCGCACTTAGTAGATTCATGGGGGGATGGGACGCACGGAACCCCTTTGCGCACTTAGCAGATTCATGGGGGGATGGGACGCACGGACCCCCTTTGCGCACTTAGCAGATTCATGGGGGGATGGGACGCACGGACCCCCTTTGCGCACTTAGCAGATTCATGGGGGGATGGGACGCACGGAACCCCTTTGCGCACTTTGTAGATTCATGGGGGGATGGGACGCACGGAACCCCTTTGCGCACTTAGTAGATTCATGGGGGGATGGGACGCACGGAACCCCTTTGCGCACTTAGTAGATTCATGGGGGGATGGGACGCACGGAACCCCTTTGCGCACTTAGTAGATTCATGGGGGGATGGGACGCACGGAACCCCTTTGCGCACTTAGCAGATTCATGGGGGGATGGGACGCACGGACCCCCTTTGCGCACTTAGCAGATTCATGGGGGGATGGGACGCACGGACCCCCTTTGCGCACTTAGCAGATTCATGGGGGGATGGGACGCACGGACCCCCTTTGCGCACTTTGTAGATTCATGGGGGGATGGGACGCACGGACCCCCTTTGCGCACTTTGTAGATTCATGGGGGGATGGGACGCACGGGACCCCCTTTGCGCACTTAGCAGATTCATGGGGGGATGGGACGCACGGACCCCCTTTGCGCACTTTGTAGATTCATGGGGGGATGGGACGCACGGACCCCCTTTGCGCACTTTGTAGATTCATGGGGGGATGGGACGCACGGGACCCCCTTTGCGCACTTAGCAGATTCATGGGGGGATGGGACGCACGGACCCCCTTTGCGCACTTTGTAGATTCATGGGGGGATGGGACGCACGGAACCCCTTTGCGCACTTTGTAGATTCATGGGGGGATGGGACGCACGGGACCTCTAAAATATAGAAGATTCTCACAGGACCGCCATTTATAGAGACATGGGAAAGGGATTTAGGAGGGAAAACAGTTCAATTCCCGGAAATGTAACTCTGAGAGGGTGAGATGGATTGGACGTCACCCCGCGTGTAGCACAGAGGAGAGGCGGAGACAACTCACCTTTGTGTTGGCGAGGATGCGGAGGGAGAGGTACGATGTCTCACGTATGGTGGGAGTGTCACAAGATTCAAGAATATTGGGGGGTATTCAAGAAATAATGGAGATTAAACTCCCGAAGGACCCCGAGACCCAAATGTTGGAGAGAACAAGTCCTGAATATAAAGGACTGGGAGTAGAGAAGACGTGCAGACTGGAGGAACTTCATCATGTGGAGGAAGATAAAACGGAGGCTTTCCGTATGAGGTGGGAAAAGTGGGAAAAATGGGAAAAATCAATCCAGCCGCTACCTAGAATATGTGCAATTATTATTATTATTATTATAGAGGATTTCTATTATTATTATTATTATAGAGGATTTATATTATTATTATTATTATACAGGATTTATATTATTATTATTATTATTATTATAGAGGATTTATATTATTATTATTATTATTATACAGGATTTATATTATTATTATAGAGGATTTATATTATTATTATTATTATACAGGATTTATATTATTATTATACAGGATTTATATTATTATTATTATTATACAGGATTTATATTATTATTATAGAGGATTTATATTATTATTATTATTATACAGGATTTATATTATTATTATTATTATTATAGAGGATTTATATTATTATTATAGAGGATTTATATTATTATTATTATTATAGAGGATTTATATTATTATTATTATTATAGAGGATTTATATTATTATTATTATTATAGAGGATTTATATTATTATTATTATTATAGAGGATTTATATTATTATTATAGAGGATTTATATTATTATTATTATTATAGAGGATTTATATTATTATTAATATTATAGAGGATTTATATTATTATTATAGAGGATTTATATTATTATTATTATTATAGAGGATTTCTATTATTATTATTATTATAGAGGATTTATATTATTATTATTATTATAGAGGATTTATATTATTATTATTATTATAGAGGATTTATATTATTATTATAGAGGATTTATATTATTATTATTATTATAGAGGATTTCTATTATTATTATTATTATAGAGGATTTATATTATTATTATTATTATAGAGGATTTATATTATTATTATTATTATACAGGATTTATATTATTATTATTATTATAGAGGATTTATATTATTATTATTATTATACAGGATTTATATTATTATTATAGAGGATTTATATTATTATTATTATTATACAGGATTTATATTATTATTATTATTATAGAGGATTTATATTATTATTATCCAGGATTTATATTATTATTATTATTATACAGGATTTATATTATTATTATTATTATACAGGATTTATATTATTATTATTATTATTATTATACAGGATTTATATTATTATTATAGAGGATTTATATTATTATTATTATTATACAGGATTTATATTATTATTATAGAGGATTTATATTATTATTATTATTATACAGGATTTATATTATTATTATTATTATACAGGATTTATATTATTATTATTATTATAGAGGATTTATATTATTATTATAGAGGATTTATATTATTATTATTATTATAGAGGATTTATATTATTATTATTATTATAGAGGATTTATATTATTATTATTATTATACAGGATTTATATTATTATTATTATTATAGAGGATTTATATTATTATTATAGAGGATTTATATTATTATTATTATTATACAGGATTTATATTATTATTATTATTATACAGGATTTATATTATTATTATTATTATTGAGGATTTATATTATTATTATTATTATAGAGGATTTATATTATTATTATTATTATAGAGGATTTATATTATTATTATAGAGGATTTATATTATTATTATTATTATAGAGGATTTCTATTATTATTATTATTATAGAGGATTTATATTATTATTATTATTATACAGGATTTATATTATTATTATTATTATACAGGATTTATATTATTATTATTATTATACAGGATTTATATTATTATTATTATTATTATTATACAGGATTTATATTATTATTATAGAGGATTTATATTATTATTATTATTATACAGGATTTATATTATTATTATTATTATACAGGATTTATATTATTATTATTATTATACAGGATTTATATTATTATTATAGAGGATTTATATTATTATTATTATTATACAGGATTTATATTATTATTATTATTATAGAGGATTTATATTATTATTATCCAGGATTTATATTATTATTATTATTATACAGGATTTATATTAATATTATCCAGGATTTATATTATTATTATTATTATACAGGATTTATATTATTATTATTATTATACAGGATTTATATTATTATTATAGAGGATTTATATTATTATTATTATTATAGAGGATTTATATTATTATTATTATTATTATTATACAGGATTTATATTATTATTATAGAGGATTTATATTATTATTATTATTATACAGGATTTATATTATTATTATTATTATAGAGGATTTATATTATTATTATAGAGGATTTATATTATTATTATTATTATAGAGGATTTATATTATTATTATTATTATACAGGATTTATATTATTATTATAGAGGATTTATATTATTATTATTATTATACAGGATTTATATTATTATTATTATTATAGAGGATTTATATTATTATTATTATTATAGAGGATTTATATTATTATTATTATTATACAGGATTTATATTATTATTATTATTATAGAGGATTTATATTATTATTATTATTATAGAGGATTTATATTATTATTATAGAGGATTTATATTATTATTATTATTATAGAGGATTTATATTATTATTATTATTATACAGGATTTATATTATTATTATAGAGGATTTATATTATTATTATTATTATTATAGAGGATTTATATTATTATTATTATTATACAGGATTTATATTATTATTATTATTATAGAGGATTTATATTATTATTATTATTATAGAGGATTTATATTATTATTATTATAGAGGATTTATATTATTATTATTATTATAGAGGATTTATATTATTATTATTATACAGGATTTATATTATTATTATAGAGGATTTATATTATTATTATTATTATTATACAGGATTTATATTATTATTATTATTATACAGGATTTATATTATTATTATAGAGGATTTATATTATTATTATTATTATAGAGGATTTATATTATTATTATTATTATAGAGGATTTATATTATTATTATTATTATAGAGGATTTATATTATTATTATAGAGGATTTATATTATTATTATTATACAGGATTTATATTATTATTATTATTATAGAGGATTTATATTATTATTATTATTATAGAGGATTTATATTATTATTATCCAGGATTTATATTATTATTATTATTATTATAGAGGATTTATATTATTATTATTATTATTATACAGGATTTATATTATTATTATAGAGGATTTATATTATTATTATTATTATACAGGATTTATATTATTATTATACAGGATTTATATTATTATTATTATTATACAGGATTTATATTATTATTATAGAGGATTTATATTATTATTATTATTATACAGGATTTATATTATTATTATTATTATTATAGAGGATTTATATTATTATTATAGAGGATTTATATTATTATTATTATTATAGAGGATTTATATTATTATTATTATTATAGAGGATTTATATTATTATTATTATTATAGAGGATTTATATTATTATTATTATTATAGAGGATTTATATTATTATTATAGAGGATTTATATTATTATTATTATTATAGAGGATTTATATTATTATTAATATTATAGAGGATTTATATTATTATTATAGAGGATTTATATTATTATTATTATTATAGAGGATTTCTATTATTATTATTATTATAGAGGATTTATATTATTATTATTATTATAGAGGATTTATATTATTATTATTATTATACAGGATTTATATTATTATTATTATTATAGAGGATTTATATTATTATTATTATTATACAGGATTTATATTATTATTATAGAGGATTTATATTATTATTATTATTATACAGGATTTATATTATTATTATTATTATAGAGGATTTATATTATTATTATTATTATAGAGGATTTATATTATTATTATAGAGGATTTATATTATTATTATTATTATAGAGGATTTATATTATTATTATTATTATAGAGGATTTATATTATTATTATAGAGGATTTATATTATTATTATTATTATAGAGGATTTCTATTATTATTATTATTATAGAGGATTTATATTATTATTATTATTATAGAGGATTTATATTATTATTATTATTATACAGGATTTATATTATTATTATTATTATAGAGGATTTATATTATTATTATTATTATACAGGATTTATATTATTATTATAGAGGATTTATATTATTATTATTATTATACAGGATTTATATTATTATTATTATTATAGAGGATTTATATTATTATTATCCAGGATTTATATTATTATTATTATTATACAGGATTTATATTATTATTATTATTATACAGGATTTATATTATTATTATTATTATTATTATACAGGATTTATATTATTATTATAGAGGATTTATATTATTATTATTATTATACAGGATTTATATTATTATTATAGAGGATTTATATTATTATTATTATTATACAGGATTTATATTATTATTATTATTATACAGGATTTATATTATTATTATTATTATAGAGGATTTATATTATTATTATAGAGGATTTATATTATTATTATTATTATAGAGGATTTATATTATTATTATTATTATAGAGGATTTATATTATTATTATTATTATACAGGATTTATATTATTATTATTATTATAGAGGATTTATATTATTATTATAGAGGATTTATATTATTATTATTATTATACAGGATTTATATTATTATTATTATTATACAGGATTTATATTATTATTATTATTATTGAGGATTTATATTATTATTATTATTATAGAGGATTTATATTATTATTATTATTATAGAGGATTTATATTATTATTATAGAGGATTTATATTATTATTATTATTATAGAGGATTTCTATTATTATTATTATTATAGAGGATTTATATTATTATTATTATTATACAGGATTTATATTATTATTATTATTATACAGGATTTATATTATTATTATTATTATACAGGATTTATATTATTATTATTATTATTATACAGGATTTATATTATTATTATAGAGGATTTATATTATTATTATTATTATACAGGATTTATATTATTATTATTATTATACAGGATTTATATTATTATTATTATTATACAGGATTTATATTATTATTATAGAGGATTTATATTATTATTATTATTATACAGGATTTATATTATTATTATTATTATAGAGGATTTATATTATTATTATCCAGGATTTATATTATTATTATTATTATACAGGATTTATATTAATATTAT
This sequence comes from Staurois parvus, assembly GCF_062004578.1. Classification (NCBI taxonomy): domain Eukaryota; kingdom Metazoa; phylum Chordata; class Amphibia; order Anura; family Ranidae; genus Staurois; species Staurois parvus. Next base: position 31,695 of record NW_028320394.1, on the reverse strand, counting down.
CCAGGATTTATATTATTATTATTATTATACAGGATTTATATTATTATTATTATTATACAGGATTTATATTATTATTATAGAGGATTTATATTATTATTATTATTATAGAGGATTTATATTATTATTATTATTATTATACAGGATTTATATTATTATTATAGAGGATTTATATTATTATTATTATTATACAGGATTTATATTATTATTATTATTATAGAGGATTTATATTATTATTATAGAGGATTTATATTATTATTATTATTATAGAGGATTTATATTATTATTATTATTATACAGGATTTATATTATTATTATAGAGGATTTATATTATTATTATTATTATACAGGATTTATATTATTATTATTATTATAGAGGATTTATATTATTATTATTATTATAGAGGATTTATATTATTATTATTATTATACAGGATTTATATTATTATTATTATTATAGAGGATTTATATTATTATTATTATTATAGAGGATTTATATTATTATTATAGAGGATTTATATTATTATTATTATTATAGAGGATTTATATTATTATTATTATTATACAGGATTTATATTATTATTATAGAGGATTTATATTATTATTATTATTATTATAGAGGATTTATATTATTATTATTATTATACAGGATTTATATTATTATTATTATTATAGAGGATTTATATTATTATTATTATTATAGAGGATTTATATTATTATTATTATAGAGGATTTATATTATTATTATTATTATAGAGGATTTATATTATTATTATTATACAGGATTTATATTATTATTATAGAGGATTTATATTATTATTATTATTATTATACAGGATTTATATTATTATTATTATTATACAGGATTTATATTATTATTATAGAGGATTTATATTATTATTATTATTATAGAGGATTTATATTATTATTATTATTATAGAGGATTTATATTATTATTATTATTATAGAGGATTTATATTATTATTATTATTATAGAGGATTTATATTATTATTATTATACAGGATTTATATTATTATTATAGAGGATTTATATTATTATTATTATTATACAGGATTTATATTATTATTATTATTATACAGGATTTATATTATTATTATAGAGGATTTATATTATTATTATTATTATTATAGAGGATTTATATTATTATTATTATTATTATACAGGATTTATATTATTATTATAGAGGATTTATATTATTATTATTATTATAGAGGATTTATATTATTATTATTATTATAGAGGATTTATATTATTATTATTATTATACAGGATTTATATTATTATTATAGAAGATTTATATTATTATTATTATTATAGAGGATTTATATTATTATTATACAGGATTTATATTATTATTATTATTATACAGGATTTATATTATTATTATACAGGATTTATATTATTATTATTATTATACAGGATTTATATTATTATTATACAGGATTTATATTATTATTATTATTATACAGGATTTATATTATTATTATTATTATACAGGATTTATATGGCGGCAGAAGGTTCGCTCAGCGCTGTACATTATAGTGGGGACAGAACATGAGACAATACAGGAACAATACAATACACGAGGGGTTCGAGGGCCCTGATCCTGGGAGCTTACAATCTAGGAGGGGGGGGGGTAGTGGTACAGGAGGAAGTGGCTGTGGGGGATGGAGTGGCGGGAGGAGTGAAGGAGATCGGCTGTTAGGTGGGGGTGGGGTAGGCTTCCCTGAAGAGATGGGTTTTCAGGGTGCGCCTGAAGGTGAGGTGGGTAGGTGCCAGCCTGATGGATTGGGGTAGGGAGTTCCAGAGGATGGAGGAAGTCCTGGAGAAGTCCTGCAGTCGGGCGTGGGAGGAGGAGACCAGGGAACTAGAAAGTAGGAGGTCCTGTGAGGAGCGGAGAGTACGGGTTGGGTGGTATTTGGGTATCAGGTCAGTGAGGTAGTTTGGGGCGGAGTTATGAATGGCTTTGTATGTCAGAGTTAGTAGTATGAAATTAATGCATTGGGCAATCGGAGGCCAGTGGAGGGAATGACAGAGGGGGGTGGAGGACACTGAATGGGGGCCAGTGGAGGGAATGACAGAGGGGGATGGAGGACACTGATTGGAGGCTAGTGGAGGGATTGGCAGAGATGGGTGGAGGACACTGAATGGATTGGCAGAGGGGGGTGGAGGACACTGAATGGGGGCCAGTGGAGGGAATGACAGAGGGGGGTGGAGGACACTGAATGGAGGCCAGTGGTGGGATTGGCAGAGGGGGGTGGAGGACACTGAATGGAGGCCAGTGAAGGGATTGGCAGAGAGGGGTGGAGGACACTGAATGGGGGCCAGTGGAGGGAATGACAGAGGGGGGTGGAGGACACTGAATGGAGGCCAGTGGAGGGATTGGCAGAGGGGGTGGAGGACACTGAGTGGAGGGAATGACAGAGGGGGGTGGAGGACACTGAGTGGAGGCCAGTGGAGGGAATGACAGAGGGGGGTGGAGGACACTGAGTGGAGGCCAGTGGAGGGAATGACAGAGGGGGGTGGAGGACCTCGAGTGGAGGCCAGTGGAGGGAATGACAGAGGAGGGTGGCAGAAGCGGAGCGGTTGGTGAGGTGGATGAGTCTGGCCGCGGAGTTCAGGATAGACTGAAGCGGGGATAGTCTGTGATGAGGGAGGCCGGTGAGGAGGGAGTTGCAGTAGTCCAGACGTGAGATAATATGGGAGTGTACAAGTAGTTTAGTAATGTCTGGGGTTAGGAATGGGCGGAGTTTGGATATGTTGCGGAGGTGGAGCCTGCATGAGTTTGCCAACGATTGGACATGGGGTTGGAAGGACAGGTTTGAGTCTAGAGTGACACCTAGGACTCTGGCTTGTGGGGCGGGACTGATGGTGGCGTTGTTGGTCGTGATGGAGAGGGTGGGGGGCACGGGGTGGGGGGAAGACAAGAAACTCGGTTTTGGAGAGGTTCAGTTTAAGGAAGTGGAGTGACATCCAATCTGATATGTCGCTCAGTAGGTGTGTGATTCGGGCGGAGACCAAGGGGGTGAGGTGGGGGGTGGAGACCGAGGGGGTGAGGTGGGGGGCGGAGACTGAGGGGGTGAGGTGGGGGGTTGAGAGATAGATTTGTGTGTCGTCGGCATAGAGGTGGTAGTTGAAGCCGTGAGAGTGTATGAGTTGGCCAAGGGAGGAGGTGTAGATGGAGAAGAGAAGGGGCCCGAGGACAGAGCCTTGAGGAACCCCAACAGAGAGGGGGAGTGAGGGGGAGGTGGTAGCATTATAGGTAACGCTGAAGGAGCGTTGGGATAGGTAGGATGAGAGCCAGGAGAGGGCGGAGTCTCTGATGCCGAGGGAGTGTAGTTTAGTAAGGAGGAGGGGGTGGTGGACTGTGTGGAAGGCCGCAGAGAGGTCAAGGAGTAGGAGCACTGAATAGTGGCCATTAGCTTTGGCGGTTAGAAGGTCGTTGGTGAGTTTGAGTAAGGCGGTTTCGGTGGAGCGTAGGGAGGTTTCGGTGGAGCGTAGGGAGGTTTCGGTGGAGCGTGGGGCGGGTTCGGTGGAGCGTAGGCGGGTTCGGTGGAGCGTGGGCGGGTTCGGTGGGGCGGGTTCGGTGGAGCGTGGGGCGGTTTCGGTGGAGCGTGGGGCGGTTTCGGTGGAGCGTGGGGCGGTTTCGGTGGGGCGGGTTCGGTGGAGCGTAGGGGGGGTTTCGGTGGAGCGTAAGGCGGTTTCGGTGGAGCGTGGGGCGGGTTCGGTGGACTGTAGGGGGGTTTCGGTGGAGCGTGGGGCGGTTTCGGTGGAGCGTGGGGGGGTTTCGGTGGGGCGGTTTCGGTGGAGCGTGGGGGGGTTTCGGTGGAGCGTGGGGGGGTTTCGGTGGAGCGTGGGGGGGTTTCGGTGGAGCGTGGGGCGGTTTCGGTGGAGCGGTTTGGGTGGAGCATACGGAGGTTTGGGTGGAGCGTAGGGCGGTTTCGGTGGAGCGTAGGGCGGTTTCGGTGGAGCGTGGGGCGGTTTCGGTGGAGCGGTTTCGGTGGAGCATACGGAGGTTTGGGTGGAGCGTAGGGCGGTTTCGGTGGAGTGTAGGGCGGTTTCGGTGGAGCGTAGGGCGGTTTCGGTGGAGCGTGGGGGGGTTTCGGTGGAGCGTGGGGGGGTTTCGGTGGAGTGTAGGGGGTTTCGGTGGAGCGTAGGGGATGGAAGCCGGAATGTAGGGGATGGAGGAGGTTCGTGTCAGTGAGGTGGGAGGAGCTCAGGCGATTGTAGACTAAGCCCTGGAGGAGTTTGGATGTAAATGGCAGCAGGGAGATGGGTCTGAGGTTGTTCAGGTTGGTGGGGTCCAGGGGGGGCTTTCTGAGTATGGGGGGTGATGTGCGCGTGCTTTAGGGGGGAATGCGCCAGTAGAGATTGAAGATGTGGGTGAGGGAGCGTAGGATGGAGGGGGAGGGGGCGTAGGATGGAGGGGGAGGGGGCGTAGGATGGAGGGGGAGGGAGCGTAGGATGGAGGGGGAGGGAGCGTAGGATGGAGGGGGAGGGAGCGTAGGATGGAGGGGGAGGGAGCGTAGGATGGAGGGGGAGGGGGCGTAGGATGGAGGGGGAGGGAGCGTAGGATGGAGGGGGAGGGGGCGTAGGATGGAGGGGGAGGGGGCGTAGGATGGAGGGGGAGGGGGCGTAGGATGGAGGGGGAGGGGGACCGGAGGAGTTGTGTGCAATAATTGTAGTATTAAAGTAACGTAAAGTCTGGATTAGGAATTATTGAAAAAGAAGATAAATGCATAATCAGGGCCGAGAGGAGTGGGGTGGGGGGGGGGGTAAAAGATTACTAGATGAGTGGTAATATTCTGATTTATGGGTATATGAAATTGAAAATATTTTTATGAATATGTTCGTTTTATTAGCTTTTGTATACATGAAATGGTAACCTGAAAAATAAAGTATTAAATATAAAAAAAAAGATGTTGGGGTCATAGTCAGGGGTCATGGTCAGGGGTTGGGGTCACAGCTAGGGGTCGGGGTCACAGTCAGGGGTTGAGGTGTTGAGGTCCAGTGTCATGGGGTCATAGTCAGGGGTTGGGGTCACAGTCAGGGGTCAGGGGTTGGGGTCACAGCTAGGGGTCGGGGTCACAGTCAGGGGTTGAGGTCCAGTGTCATGGGGTCATAGTCAGGGGTTGGGGTCACAGTCAGGGGTCATGGTCAGGGGTTGGGGTCACAGCTAGGGGTCGGGGTCACAGTCAGGGGTTGAGGTGTTGAGGTCCAGTGTCATGGTCAGATGTTGGGGTCACAGTCAGGGGTTGAGGTCAGGTGTTGCGCAAGAAGTTGGGGTCACAGTTAGTGGTCAGGTTCAGGAATCATGGTCAGATGCTGGGGTCACAGCCAGGGGTTGGGGTCAGGTGTTGGGGTCCGGTGTCATGGTCAGATGTTGGGGTCATAGTCAGGTGTTAGGGGTTGGGGTCACGTTCAGGGTCAGATGTTGGGGTCACAGTTGGGTCAGGTGTTGGGGTCAGATGTTGTGGTCACAAACACTGTTTGGGGTAAGGTGTTGGGTCAGATGTTGGGGTAACAGTGAGGTATCGGGGGCCAGGGGTTGCTGTAACAGTCAGATGTTGGGTTCACGGTCAGGGGTCAGGTGTTGGGGTTTGGTGTCATGGTCAGATGTTGAGGGGCATAGTCAGGGGTCAGAGTCACGGTCAGGTGTTAAGGTTAGGGGACAGGGTCCAATATTGGGGTCACAGGTAAGGGTCCGGTGTTGGGGTCAGGTGTTGGGTTCACAGTCAGGGGTCGAGATTGGGGTCAGGTGTTGGGTGTTGAGGTCAAGTATTGGGGTCGGGGTCAGGGGTCGGGATTGGGGTCAGGTGTTGGGGTCGGGGGTCACAGTCAGGAGTCAGGTGTTGGGGGTCACAGTCAAGTGTTGGGATCGGGGGTCACATTCAGGTTTCAGGTGTTGGGGTCAGGGGTCACCTTCAGGGGGGCAGGTGTTGGAGTCAGAGGTCACAGTCAGGTGTTGGGGTCAGGTGTTGGGGTCAAAGGTCACAGTCAGGTGTTGGGGTCAGGTGTCACTGTAAGGAGTTGGGGGTCAGAGGTCACATTCAGGGGTCAGGTGTTGGGTTCAAGGGTCAGATGTTGGGGTCGGGGATCACATTCAGGGGTCATAGTCAGGGATCAGGTGTTGGGGTCAAGGGTCACAGTCAGGGGTTGGAGTCAGAGGTCACATTCAGGGGTCAGGTGTTGGGTTCAGGGGTCATATTCAGGTGTCAGATGTTGGGGTCGGGGGTCACATTCAGGGGTCAGGTGTTGGGGTCAGGGGTCATATTCAGGTGTCGGGGTTAGGGGTCACAGTCATGGGTTGGGGTCAGAGGTCACATTCAGGGGTCAGGGGTCACATTCAGGTGTCGAGGTCAGGTGTTGGGGTCATAGTTAGGTGTTGGGGTCAGAGGTTACAGTCAGGTGTAGGCGTTAAGTGTTGAGGTCAGGTGTTGGGGTCGGGGGTCACATTCAGGGTTCTGGTGTTGGGGTCAGTGGTCACAGCCAGGGGTCAAGTGTTGGGGTCAGGGGTCACCTTCAGGGGGTCAGGTGTTGGAGTCAGAGGTCACAGTCAGGTGTTGGGGTCAGGGGGTCAGGTGTTGGGGTCAGGGGTTACAGTCAGGGGGTAAGGTGTTGGGGTCAGAGGTCACAGTTAGTTGTAGGGGGTCAGGTGTCTCAGTAAGGGGTTGGGGGTCAGAGGTCACATTCAGGGGTTAGGTGTTGGGGTCAAGGGTCATATTCAGGTGTCGGAGTCAGGTGTTGGGGTCAGGGGTCACAGTCAGGGGTCGGAGGTCACATTCAGGGGTCAGGGATCACAGTCGGGTCAGGTGTTGGGGTCAGGGGTCACATTCAGGGGTTGAGATCAGGGATTTTTGGCCACACAGCGTATGAAGGAGACAGATCCAGTCCCGGTGGATCTGGCTCCTGATTGGTCTCTCTCTCTCTCAGGATCTCTTTGTTCTTCTGGATTTGCTGGGAGCTCCGAATCCTCTGATCCTCAACCACTTCCAGGAGACCGCCAGTCACTACCTGAGGCTCCACTCCCTGGGTGAGGATCCACGTGGGCTGCAGATGGTCCTGGAGAACCAATCAGATGTATCGATGAGTAGTGTGTATGCCCCTCCCCCTCCCCCTCCCCCTCCCAATATTAGGGATTGAAGTGTCATTTCTGGTGAGATCGGAGCTCCTCCCCCACTGATTGCAGCCGCTCATAATCCCCTCCCCCTCGTTTCTGCCTATAGGGGGGGCTATGCTGTCTTGCAGTTTCCTCTGAAGTCCCAGTGTAGCCACGCCTACATGTGCACTCCCACCCACGGAATACCAAGCCCCTCCCCCCTCAAGCAAGGCATTTGATTGGCAGTGGCTCAGGAGGCGGAGCTGTCTGTCCAGCAGGCACAAAGTGAAAGCAGACAATCCTATTTGTAATTGATATTCTGTGAGGGGGTGGAATTATGGGCGGGGCATGTGAAGTCTTGTGATGCAAGCAGTGCATCAGAGAGCCCCATTGGGACATTGGGAAGGCGGAGCTTCTCTTCTCTATACCCCAACCCCCCCCCCAAGCTCATTCTAGATGATATGGCCCCTGGACTCCTCTATACTCCCCCCATGCTCTCTCATTCTCCCCTGTACATTCAGGAATGTTCTCTCTCATTCTCCCCTGTACATTCAGGAATGTTCTCTCTCATTCTCCCCTGTACATTCAGGAATGTTCTCTCTCATTCTCCCCTGTACATTCAGGAATGTTCTCTCTCATTCTCCCCTGTACATTCAGGAATGTTCTCTCTCATTCTCCCCTGTACATTCAGGAATGTTCTCTCTCATTCTCCCCTGTACATTCAGGAATGTTCTCTCTCATTCTCCCCTGTACATTCAGGAATGTTCTCATTCTCCCCCGTACATTCAGGAATGTTCTCTCTCATTCTCCCCCGTACATTCAGGAATGTTCTCTCTCATTCTCCCATGTACATTCAGGAATGTTCTCTCTCATTCTCCCATGTACATTCTGGTATGTTCTCTCTCATTCTCCCCTGTACATTCAGGAATGTTCTCATTCTCTCCCCTGTACATTCAGGAATGTTCTCTCTCATTCTCCCCTGTACATTCAGGAATGTTCCCTCTCATTCTCCCATGTACATTCAGGAATGTTCTCTCTCATTCTCCCATGTACATTCTGGTATGTTCTCTCTCATTCTCTCCCGTACATTCAGGAATGTTCCCTCTCATTCCCTCCCGTACATTCAGGAATGTTCCCTCTCATTCTCCCGTACATTCAGGAATGTTCTCTCTTTCTCCCGTGTACATTCAGGAGTGTTCTCTCTTTCTCCCGTGTACATTCAGGAATGTTCCCTCTCATTCTCCCTTGTACATTCAGGAATGTTCTCTCATTCTCTCCCGTACATTCAGGAATGTTCCCTCTCATTCTCTCCCGTACATTCAGGAATGTTCTCTCTCATTCTCCCGTGTACATTCAGGAATGTTCTCTCTCATTCTCCCCTGTACATTCAGGAATGTTCTCTCTCATTCTCCCCTGTACATTCAGGAATGTTCTCTCTCATTCTCCCCTGTACATTCAGGAATGTTCTCTCTCATTCTCCCCCGTACATTCAGGAATGTTCTCTCTCATTCTCTCCCGTACATTCAGGAATGTTCTCTCTCATTCTCCCCTGTACATTCAGGAATGTTCTCTCTCATTCTCCCCTGTACATTCAGGAATGTTCTCTCTCATTCTCCCCCGTACATTCAGGAATGTTCTCTCTCATTCTCCCCCGTACATTCAGGAATGTTCCCTCTCATTCTCCCCTGTACATTCAGGAATGTTCTCTCTCATTCTCTCCCGTACATTCAGGAATGTTCTCTCTCATTCTCTCCCCTGTACATTCAGGAATGTTCTCTCTCATTCTCTCCCGTACATTCAGGAATGTTCTCTCTCATTCTCTCCTGTACATTCAGGAATGTTCTCTCTCATTCTCCCCCGTACATTCAGGAATGTTCCCTCTCATTCTCCCCTGTACATTCAGGAATGTTCTCTCTCATTCTCTCCCGTACATTCAGGAATGTTCCCTCTCATTCTCCCCTGTACATTCAGGAATGTTCTCTCTCATTCTCTCCTGTACTTTCAGGAATGTTCCCTCTCATTCTCTCCCGTACATTCAGGAATGTTCTCTCTCATTCTCCCCCGTACATTCAGGAATGTTCCCTCTCATTCTCCCCTGTACATTCAGGAATGTTCTCTCTCATTCTCCCCCGTACATTCAGGAATGTTCCCTCTCATTCTCCCATGTACATTCTGGCACGTTCTCTCTCATTCTGTTTTGAACGTCCTCATTCTTTCTTTTTCTGTAGAGAAGCGGTTACATCGGCTGAATCTCCTGCAGTCCCACTCGTTGGAGAATTCCTACTTTCATCCTCATCTGTACTATGGAGCTGTAGAGGATGACCATATCCCATTCCTCCGGAAAGGTCAGTGCCATTCCTCAGCCTCCTCTTCCATGTTACTTTCAGTGGCAGTGAATGATCTGCGTGTTCCTTGTATGTTGTAGGTGTTCCTGTTCTTCACGTCATCTCCACACCATTCCCGGAGGTCTGGCACACCTACGATGACACAGAGGAGAACCTTCACCGACCAACAGTCACCAACCTGTGCCGGATCTTTGTGACTTTCCTTGGTGAGACCCTCGCCCTCTGACCCTGCCGCCATATTGGATTCATGTTTACAGGGAGCTTGACCTGACCGAACTCTCCTGAGGTGAGCCTCCAATGTGGGGCCACAACAGGTCAATCTGGGACATCTTCATATGGGACAATTTACAGTTCTGGTGGAAACGTTTCTCCAACCAAAGTTTTGTCTCCCAAAACCGGGGGGAGGGAGGAAAGCTTTGCCGGAATGTTCTTCTGCGGAAGGCATTGGACAGAAGGTGGTGTGATCCGGGACTTTCCGAGGAGACTTGGAGCTCCTGACGAACGTCTGTCTATCTCCACCATCGATCTTCTGTCCGAGGTCCTTCGTAGGGGTGGCATCATTCCCGGATTGGGATTCTGTGGGCGGCTCAGTCCTGGACTCCCCGAATTCTCCGTCTCCCGCACCCCCGGATTGGTGGTGGCACTTATACTCCAGTGATGGTTCCATTGCTTTGTCTTTGCTGTAGATTTGTTGGTCATTCGATGTGGTCTGTATCTGTGAGTCGTTGTCCCGTGTCCATGCCGGTATGAAGACGAGGTTCACACCTGTGCAGTTGGCGTTTCGGCCATTTTTGTGGTGCTTCTTTGTGATGCATTTTTGATGCGGTTTTTATGCGTTTGTTTTTTTTCAACTTGTTGCTGGGCAGAATGAAACGCATCAAAAATGCATCAAAAACGCACTGCATGCTTTTCTGCAGCGTCTCCATTGAAGTCTACAGAACCAAAAACAATGTTTTGCGTTTAAAAAAGTCCCCGCCCCTTTCCAAAAAAATGCATCACGGCGGGAAACGCGTAGGGGTGAACCCGCCCCAAAGGACATCGTGTTCCATGGACTGCTGTGCGTTTGTGCGAATTGCGGCGGGAAACGCGTAGGTGTGAACCCGCCCCATAGGACATCATGTTACATGGACTTCTGTGCGTTTCTATGAATCGCGGTGGGAAACGCGTAGGTGTGAACCCGCCCCATAGGACATCATGTTACATGGACTGCTGTGCGTTTTTGCAAATTGTGGCGGGAAACGCGTAGGTGTGAACTCGCCCCATAGGACATCATGTTACATGGACTTCTGTGCGTTTCTATGAATCGCGGTGGGAAACGCGTAGGTGTGAACCCGCCCCATAGGACATCGTGTTCCATGGACTGCTGTGCGTTTCTATGAATCGCGGTGGGAAACGCGTAGGTGTGAACCCGCCCCATAGGACATCATGTTACATGGACTGCTGTGCGTTTGTGCGGACCGCGGCGTGAAACGCGTAGGTGTGAACCTGGACTGAGGGCAGAAATCCCGTCTGTAAATACGATATTTGTATATTTTGGGACAATAAACGATTGGTATTGGTTACTTCTGTGCAACATTCAGTCATCCAGAGCAGCCAATGGGAGGGCAATACTAGATCCACTTCCTGTGCTCCCCGAAGTATCAATTCTCCCCTTCCCCCGTGGAGGGAGCACCATGTCATGACTCCGCCCTCTGTAGCACATAGGAGGAAGAGGACCCGAGACTTGGAGAGAAGGGAAGTACACGGCTCCGACTATTGACAGGACGACTTTGTGATCCGAGTCGCATGAAGTTGATGACCCTCCTGGGATATGGATCTGGTCAGGGAAGTCGCAGAGGATCTGGTCAGGTAAGTCGCAGAGGATCTGGTCAGGTAAGTCGCAGAGGATCTGGTCAGGTAAGTCGCAGAGGATCTGGTCAGGTAAGTCGCAGAGGATCTGGTCAGGGAAGTCGCAGAGGGGATTGTTCATCAGTTTCAGCTGCTTTGGTGTTCATGAACTTAACAGGGGCACTAGATGGGCAGCATTGAGACGACCCCCAAAACAGGAATGATTTTACAGGTGGAGGCCACTGACGTTTTTTCCCTCCTCATCTTTTATGACTGTTTTTCCCTCATTCTGCATTTGGCTCGGGTCGGTGTCTCTACTAGTAGCATGGAGGCCATACCTGGACCCTACAGAGGTCACACAGGCAGTCCAACTCCTCCAGGATGGCACATCAATACCTACCATTGCCAGAAGGTGTGCTGTGTCTCCCAGCACAGTCTCAAGAGCATGGAGGAGGTTCCGGGAGACGACAGGAAAGAAGGAAGTTCCGGGAGACGAGAGCACGGAGGAGGTTCCGGGAGACGAGAGCACGGAGGAGGTTCCGGGAGACGAGAGCACGGAGGAGGTTCCGGGAGACAAGCAGTTCCTCTAGGAGAGCTGGACAGGGCCGTAGAAGGTCCTTAACCCATCAGCAGGACCGGTATCTGCTCCTTTGTGGAGGAGGAACAGGATGAGCCCTGCCAGAGGTCTACAAAATTTCCTCCAGCAGGCCACTGGTGGGAATGTCTCTGACCAGACTATCAGAAACAGACTTCATGAGGGTGGCCTGAGGGCCCGACGTCCTCTAGTGGCCCTGTGCTCCCTGCCTGGCACCATAGAGCTGGATTGGCATTGGCCATTGAACCCCAGAATTGGCAGGTCCACCACTGGCCCCCTGTGCTTTTCACAGATGAGAGCAGGTTCCCCCTGAGCACATGTGACACATGAAAGGGTCTGGAGAAGCCGTGGAGAACATTCTGCTACCTGTAACATGGTTCAGTATGACTGTTGTGGTGGTGGGTCAGTGATGGTCTGGGGGGGCATCTCCATGGAGGGACACACAGACCTCTACAGGCTAGACAATGGCACCCTGACTGCCAATAGGTATCGGGATGAACTCCTTGGACCCATTGTCAGACCCTATGCTGGTGCGGTGGGGTCTCGGGTTCCTCCTGGTGCGGTGGGGTCTCGGGTTCCTCCCGGTGCGGTGGGGTCCCGGGTTCCTCCCGGTGCGGTGGGGTCCCGGGTTCCTCCCGGTGCGGTGGGGTCCCGGGTTCCTCCTGGCAATGCCCAGCCTCATGTGGGAGGAGTATGCAGGCAGTTCCTGGAGGATGAAGGAATTGATACCACTGAATGGCCCCCACACTCACCTGACCTAAATCCAATAGAACCCCTCTGGGATGTCATGTTTCAGGCCATCCGACGCCGCCAGGTTACACCTCAGACTGTCCAGGAGCTCAGTGATGTCCTGGTCCAGATCTGGGAGGAAATCCCCCAGGACACCATCCGTGGTCTCATTAGGATCCTCCCCCCGACGTTGTCAGGCATGCATACAAGCACGTGGGGGCCACACAGACTACTGAGGGCCATTCTGAGTTGCTGCAATGACATTTCATGGACTCACCTGCTCCATCATTTCTTCACTTTGATTTTCGGGGTGTCTGTGAATTCAGTCCTCTGTAGGTCCATCATTTCCATCCAATGATGGGGCATCCTTACGTTCCTCACCCATCCCCCGTCCATGTCAGTATAGAGATCCAGCAGGAGATTCCTCCCCATTGGGATCTGATGGGTTCTCAGAGTCTTCCTCTCATTGGTGGAGCTGTGTATATATATGTTTATAGAGGGTCCGGGTCGTGCTGTAATGAGGGTCACACGTCTAGAGTTGGACATCTCTGAAGATCTGGGCAGCCCTGTGGCTGGAGGTCCCTTCATGTAGCATAGAAGAGGGGTGCAGAATTCAGGATTTGGGGAACAGATGTGGCCCTCGGCCGGGAGAACGTGGAGCAGTTGATTAGACGTTTGAAGATCAGAGGCACTGGGCGTGTCACCAGCAGATCACGTTCACGAAGAAGATCTGCCAATGGCGAGGATCCCAAAACAGCTGAACATGTCTCCATCCCGGACCCAGGACTAAGGGGGCTGACTAGGTGACCCTCCACAGAAGGTGAGGTCTGTTACTGATGGGATTTGGGGGAATGATGGTGGCCGTGTTTTGGGACTTTCCAGGGATGATAGAGGCCGTGTCCTGGGATTTGGAGGAATGATGGTGGCCGTGTTTTGGGACTTTCCAGGGATGATAGAGGCCGTGTCCTGGGATTTGGGGGAATGATGGTGGCCGTGTTTTGGGACTTTCCAGGGATGATAGAGGCCGTGTCCTGGGATTTGGGGGAATGATGGTGGCCGTGTTTTGGGACTTTCCAAGGATGATGGAGGCCGTGTCCTGGGATTTGGGAGAATGATGATGGCCGTGTTTTGGGACTTTCCAGGGATGATGGAGGCCGTGTCCTGGGATTTGGAGGAGGTGATGGCAGCCATATCCTGGGATTTGGGGGAATGATGGGGGCTGTGTCCTGGGATTTGGGGGGTTATGGTGGCCGTGTCCTGGGATTTGGGGGGTTATGGTGGCCGTGTCCTGGGATTTGGGGGGTTATGGAGGCCGTGTCCTGGTATTTGGGGGGTTATGGAGGCCGTGTCCTGGGATTTGGGGGGTTATGGTGGCCGTGTCCTGGGATTTGGGGGGTTATGGTGGCCGTGTCCTGGGATTTGGGGGTTATGGTGGCCGTATTCTAGGATTTTGGGAGTTATGGCGCCCGTGTCCTGGGATTTGTGGAGGCAATGGCAGCCGTGTTCAGGGGTTTTGGGGGATGATGGCAGCCATGTCCTTAGATTTGGGGGGATGATGAAGCTGTGTCCTGGGATTTGGGGGGTTATGGTGGCCGTGTCCTGGGATTCTGGGGGAATGATGGTTCTGGGATGTGGGGGGATGATGGCAGCCATGTCCTTGGATTTGAGGGATGATAGAGGCTGTGTCCTGGGATTTGGGGGGGTTATGGTGGCCATGTCCTGGGATTTGGAGGAGGTGATGGCAGCCATGTCCTGGGATTTGAGGGATGATGGAGGCTGTGTCCTGGGATTTGGGGGGGTTATGGTGGCCATGTCCTGGGATTTGAGGGAAGATTGAGGCCGTGTCCTGGCATTTGGGGGGTTATGGTGGCCGTGTCCTGGGATTTGAGAGATGATGGAGGCCGTGTCCTGGGATTTGGGGGGTTATGGTGGCCGTGTTCTGGGATTTGGGGGGTTATGGTGGCCGTGTTCTAGAATTTTGGGAGTTATGGCGCCCGTGTCCTGGGATTTGTGGAGGCAATGGCAGCCGTGTTCTGGGGTTTTGGGGGATGATGGCAGCCATGTCCTTAGATTTGGGGGGGATGATGAAGCTGTGTCCTGGGATTTGGGGGGTTATGGTGGCCGTGTCCTGGGATTTGGGGGAATAATGGTGGCCGTGTTTTGGGACTTTCCAGGGATGATAGAGGCCGTGTCCTGGGATTTGGAGGAATGATGGTGGCCGTGTTTTGGGACTTTCCAGGGATGATAGAGGCCGTGTCCTGGGATTTGGGGGAATGATGGTGGCCGTGTTTTGGGACTTTCCAGGGATGATAGAGGCCGTGTCCTGGGATTTGGGGGAATGATGGTGGCCGTGTTTTGGGACTTTCCAAGGATGATGGAGGCCGTGTCCTGGGATTTGGGAGAATGATGATGGCCGTGTTTTGGGACTTTCCAGGGATGATGGAGGCCGTGTCCTGGGATTTGGAGGAGGTGATGGCAGCCATATCCTGGGATTTGGGGGAATGATGGGGGCTGTGTCCTGGGATTTGGGGGGTTATGGTGGCCGTGTCCTGGGATTTGGGGGGTTATGGTGGCCGTGTCCTGGGATTTGGGGGGTTATGGAGGCCGTGTCCTGGTATTTGGGGGGTTATGGAGGCCGTGTCCTGGGATTTGGGGGGTTATGGTGGCCGTGTCCTGGGATTTGGGGGGTTATGGTGGCCGTGTCCTGGGATTTGGGGGTTATGGTGGCCGTATTCTAGGATTTTGGGAGTTATGGCGCCCGTGTCCTGGGATTTGTGGAGGCAATGGCAGCCGTGTTCAGGGGTTTTGGGGGATGATGGCAGCCATGTCCTTAGATTTGGGGGGATGATGAAGCTGTGTCCTGGGATTTGGGGGGTTATGGTGGCCGTGTCCTGGGATTCTGGGGGAATGATGGTTCTGGGATGTGGGGGGATGATGGCAGCCATGTCCTTGGATTTGAGGGATGATAGAGGCTGTGTCCTGGGATTTGGGGGGGTTATGGTGGCCATGTCCTGGGATTTGAGGGAAGATTGAGGCCGTGTCCTGGCATTTGGGGGGTTATGGTGGCCGTGTCCTGGGATTTGAGAGATGATGGAGGCCGTGTCCTGGGATTTGGGGGGTTATGGTGGCCGTGTTCTGGGATTTGGGGGGTTATGGTGGCCGTGTTCTAGAATTTTGGGAGTTATGGTGCCCGTGTCCTGGGATTTGTGGAGGCAATGGCAGCCGTGTTCTGGGGTTTTGGGGGATGATGGCAGCCATGTCCTTAGATTTGGGGGGGATGATGAAGCTGTGTCCTGGGATTTGGGGGGTTATGGTGGCCGTGTCCTGGGATTCTGGGGGAATGATGGTTCTGGGATGTGGGGGGATGATGGCAGCCATGTCCTTGGATTTGGGGGATGATGAATCTGTGTTATGGGATTTGAGGGCTGATGGAGGCTGTGTCCTGGGATTTGGGGGGTTATGGTGGCCATGTCCTGGGATTTGAGGGAAGATTGAGGCCGTGTCCTGGCATTTGGGGGGTTATGGTGGCCGTGTCCTGGGATTTGAGAGATGATGGAGGCCGTGTCCTGGGATTTGGGGGGTTATGGTGGCCGTGTTCTGGGATTTGGGGGGTTATGGTGGCCGTGTTCTGGGATTTGGGGGGTTATGGTGGCCGTGTCCTGGGATTTGGGGGGTTATGGTGGCCGTGTTCTGGGATTTGGGGGGTTATGGTGGCCGTGTTCTAGGATTTTGGGAGTTATGGCGCCCGTGTCCTGGGATTTGTGGAGGCAATGGCAGCCGTGTTCTGGGGTTTTGGGGGATGATGGCAGCCATGTCCTGGGATTTGGGGGGTTATGGTGGCCGTGTCCTGGGATTTGGGGGGTTATGGTGGCCGTGTCCTGGGATTTGGGGGGTTATGGTGGCCGTGTTCTGGGATTTGGGGGGTTATGGTGGCCGTGTTCTAGGATTTTGGGAGTTATGGCGCCCGTGTCCTGGGATTTGTGGAGGCAATGGCAGCCGTGTTCTGGGGTTTTGGGGGATGATGGCGGCCGTGTCCTGGGATTTGGGGGGTTATGGTGGCCGTGTTCTGGGATTTGGGGGGTTATGGTGGCCGTGTTCTAGGATTTTGGGAGTTATGGCGCCCGTGTCCTGGGATTTGTGGAGGCAATGGCAGCCGTGTTCTGGGGTTTTGGGGGATGATGGCAGCCATGTCCTGGGATTTGGGGGGTTATGGTGGCCGTGTCCTGGGATTTGGGGGGTTATGGTGTCCGTGTTCTGGGATTTGGGGGGTTATGGTGGCCGTGTTCTAGGATTTTGGGAGTTATGGTGCCCGTGTCCTGGGATTTGTGGAGGCAATGGCAGCCGTGTTCTGGGGTTTTGGGGGATGATGGCAGCCATGTCCTTAGATTTGGGGGGGATGATGAAGCTGTGTCCTGGGATTTGGGGGGTTATGGTGGCCACGTCCTGGGATTCTGGGGGAATGATGTTTCTGGGATGTAGGGGGATGATGGCAGCCATGTCCTTGGATTTGGGGGATGATGAATCTGTGTTATGGGATTTGAGGGATGATGGAGGCTGTGTCCTGGGATTTGGGGGGTTATGGTGGCCATGTCCTGGTATTATGGGGGAATGATGTTTCTGGGATGTAGGGGGATGATGGCATCCATGTCCTTGGATTTGAGGGATGATGGTGGCCATGTCCTGGGATTTGAGGGAAGATGGAGGCTGTGTCCTGGGATTTGGGGGGTTATGGTGGCCGTGTGCTGGGATTTGAGGGAAGATTGAGGCCGTGTCCTGGGATTTGGGGGGTTATGGTGGCTGTGTCCTGGGATTTGAGGGATGATGGAGGCCGTGTCCTGGGATTTGAGGGATGATGGAGGCCATGTCCTGGGATTTGGGGGGTTATGGTGGCTGTGTCCTGGGATTTGGGGGGTTTTGGTGGCCGTGTTCTGGGATTTGGGGGGTTATGGTGGCTGTGTCCTGGGATTTGGGGGGTTATGGTGGCTGTGTCCTGGGATTTGGGGGGTTTTGGTGGCCGTGTCCTGGGATTTGGGGGGTTATGGTGGCCGTGTCCTGGGATTTGGGGGGTTATGGTGGCTGTGTCCTGGGATTTGGGGGGTTTTGGTGGCCGTGTTCTGGGATTTTGGGAGTTATGGCGCCCGTGTCCTGGGATTTGTGGAGGCAATGGCAGCCGTGTTTTGGGGGACGGCAGCCATGTCCTTAGATTTGGGGGGATGATGAAGCCGTGTCCTGGTATTCTGGGGGAATGATGGATCTGGGATGTGGGGGGATGATGGCAGCCATGTCCTTGGATTTGAGGGATGATGGTGGCCGTGTCCTGGGATTTGGGGGGATGATGGCAGCCATGTCCTTGGATTTGAGGGATGATGGTGGCCGTGTCCTGGGATTTGAGGGATGATGGAGGCCGTGTCCTTGGATTTGGGAGGGTTATGGTGGCCGTGTCCTGGGATTTGGGGGGTTATGATGGCCGCGTCCTTGGATTTGGGGGTTATGGAGGCCGCGTTCTGGGATTTGGGAGGGTTATGGTGGCCGTGTCCTGGGATTTGGGGGGTTATGGTGGCCGTGTCCTGGGATTTGGGGGGTTATGGTGGCCGTGTCCTGGGACTTGGGGGGTTATGGAGGCCGTGTCCTGGGATTTAGGAGAGATGATGCAGCCATGTTTTCCTACCCCCATGGACACCTCCAGCACTGTCAGCGTTGTCATGGTCATTGCAGAAATAGAAAATCCATTTTTGTTAATATTGATTGATCATTAGAGGGAGGAGTCTATGCCCATAGAAGGGAGGAGTCCATGCCACACCCACCACGCTGCAGTCACACGCCCATAGGCGGGTGGAGTCCATGCCACACCCACCACACTGTAGTCACATACCGCCATAGACGTGAGGAGTCCATGCCACACCCATCACACTGCAGTCACACCCCCATAGGAGGGAGGAGTCCATGCCACACCCACCACACTGCAGTCACACTCCCATAGGCGGGAGGAGTCCATGCCACACCGACCACACTGCAGTCACACCCCCATAGGAGGGAGGAGTCCATGCCACACCCACCACACTGTAGTCACACACCTATAAGAGGGAGGAGTCCATGCCACACCCACCACACTGCACATACCCCCATAGGTGGGAGGAGTCCACGCCACACCCACCACACTGCAGTCACACCCCCATAGGAGGGAGGAGTCCATGCCACACCCACCACACTGTAGTCACACACCCATAAGAGGGAGGAGTCCATGCCACACCCACCACACTGCACATACCCCCATAGGTGGGAGGAGTCCACGCCACACCCACCACACTGCAGTCACACCCCCATAGGAGGGAGGAGTCCATGCCACACCCACCACACTGTAGTCACACACCCATAAGAGGGAGGAGTCCATGCCACACCCACCACACTGCACATACCCCCATAGGTGGGAGGAGTCCATGCCACACCCACCACACTGTAGTCACATACCGCCATAGACGTGAGGAGTCCATGCCACACCCATCACACTGCAGTCACACTCCCATAGGCGGGAGGAGTCCATGCCACACCGACCACACTGCAGTCACACCCCCATAGGAGGGAGGAGTCCATGCCACACCCACCACACTGTAGTCACACACCCATAAGAGGGAGGAGTCCATGCCACACCCACCACACTGCACATACCCCCATAGGTGGGAGGAGTCCACGCCACACCCACCACACTGCAGTCACACCCCCATAGGAGGGAGGAGTCCATGCCACACCCACCACACTGTAGTCACACACCCATAAGAGGGAGGAGTCCATGCCACACCCACCACACTGCACATACCCCCATAGGTGGGAGGAGTCCACGCCACACCCACCACACTGCAGTCACAATATCACTCAGAGAGTTCCTCAGAAGTCACATTTATTGAGGTTTTTAGTAGAATATAACACAGAATATACAGATGGAGGTTTTGGGGCCCCTCCGGCCTCCCTTCAGTGAACACATGTTGGGGCCCCTTCCTCGGTGAACACATGTTGGGGCCCCTTCCTCAGTGAACACATGTTGGGGCCCCTTCCTCAGTGAACACATTTTGGGGCCCCAGCTTTAAGCCTGGAAGCGGGGCCAGGTAGTGATGGTGCTGTAGAAGGTGTTTCCGGGACAGTCGGTGGCGGTGACATTGCGGTGTCCCTTCAGGATGTAGGCGGACTTGATGTAGCCCTTGGTGACCCCACAACTGATGAGATTCTTCACGGCATTCTGGGCGGCGGTGTTGGGGTTATGGCCTATAAGAATCCGTATAATCAGTGCAATGTTCAGATCATAGGGCCACTCCACCCAAACATGGTATTTCATCTAGACGTGGAGTCTGGTGGTTCCTGGTGGGAGGACTCCAGCCGTCAGATCTCCACAGCATAGTAACTGGCCCCACCCACCTCAGGGATTTCCCACCCCTCTATTCTCCACAATAGAAAGGAAAATTTCAGCAGGGATGGTGGGACCTCCTCATGATGACCAGAATGTACAGATCCCAGAGTCCCCAGGAGGTACAGGAAACTGCAACCAAACACTGATAGACCAGTTGTGGGTGGAGAGACCCCAATACAATTAATACAATTCTGCATCTGGACATTATTATTATTATTACATGGAGTTTGTATAGCGCCAAAGGGTTTGCTCAGCTCTGTACAATGAGGGGGGCAATACATGGCCCAGTACAACAAAGACAGACGGTACGAGGGGTAAGAGGGCCCTACTCTTCCGAGCTTACAATCTAGGAGGGGCATTGTATGGTAGCTATGACAACTGCCGAAACATTTCTCTGCTACCTTCTTATTGGCCATCTCTGGTCTGCTCTAGTAGTGACACCAAATACTAACCACTCAAACCAGGGAGTTGTCAGTGTTAGAGGATGAGGGTTGGAGGACGAGGGTTAGAGGACTAGGGTTGGAGGGTTGGAGGACTAGGGTTGGAGGGTTGGAGGACTAGGGTTGGAGGGTTAGAGGACGAGGGTTGGAGGGTTAGAGGACGAGGGTTGGAGGGTTAGAGGACGAGGGTTGGAGGGTTAGAGGACTAGGGTTGGAGGGTTGGAGGACTAGGGTTGGAGGGTTGGAGGACTAGGGTTGGAGGGTTGGAGGACTAGGGGTGGAGGGTTGGAGGACTAGGGTTGGAGGGTTGGAGGACTAGGGGTGGAGGGTTGGAGGACTAGGGTTGGAGGGTTAGAGGACGAGGGTTGGAGGGTTAGAGGACTAGGGTTAGAGGACTAGGGTTGGAGGGTTAGAGGACGAGGGTTAGAGGACGAGGGTTGGAGGGTTAGAGGACTAGGGTTGGAGGGTTAGAGGACGAGGGTTAGAGGACTAGGATTAGAGGGTTAGTGGACTAGGGTAGGAGGGTTAGAGGACTAGGGTAGGAGGGTTAGAGGCTTAGAGTTAGAGGGTGGGAAGACAAGGTCTAAAGTTAGAGGGTTAGAGGACTAGGGTTAGATGACGGGTTGGTGGACTAGGGTTGGAGGGTTAGTGGACTAGGGTAGGAGGGTTAGAGGACTAGGGTAGGAGGGTTAGAGGACTAGGGTTAGAGGACTAGGGTTAGAGGGTTAGTGGACTAGGATTAGAGGACTAGGGTTGGAGGGTTAGAGGACTACGATTAGAGGACTGGGGTAGGAGGGTTAGAGGACTGGGGTAGGAGGGTTAGAGGACAAAGGATTACAGTTAGAGGACTAGGTCTAAAGTTAGAGGGTTAGAAGACTAGGGTTAGAGTTAATGGACTAGGTTTGGAGGGTTAGAGTTAGTGGGTTGGAGGACTAGGTCTAAAGTTAGAGTGTTAGACAAGGGTTAAAGTTAGAGGACTAGAGTTAGAGGGTGAAAGGACTAGGATTGGAAGGTTAGGGATAGAGGACTAGAGTTGGAGGGTTAGTGGACTAGGGTTAGGGATAGAGGACTAGGGTTGGAGGGTTAGTGGACTAGGGTTAGATGACAGGGTTAGAGGACTAGGATTGGAGGGTTAGGGATAGAGGACTAGGGTTGGAGGGTTAGAGTACTATGGTTAGGGTTAGAGGACTAGGGTTGGAGGATTAGAGTACTATGGTTAGGGTTAGAGGACTAGGGTTGGAGGTTTAGAGGACAAGGGTTAGAGTTAGAGGCTTGGAGGACTAGGGTTAAATGACTAGGGTTAGAGTTAGAGGATTGGAGGACTAGAGGACAAGGGTTAGGAGACTAGGGTTAGATGACTAGGGTTGGTGGACTAGGGTTAGAGGACTAGGGTAGGAGGGTTAGAGGACTAGAATTAGAGGGTTAGAGGACTAGGGTTAGAGTTAGTGGACTAGAATTAGAGGGTTAGGGTTAGAGGACTAGGGTTAGAGGACTAGGGTAGGAGGGTTAGAGGACTAGGGTTAGAGTTAGAGGCTTAGAGTTAGAGGGTTGGAAGACAACGTCTAAAGTAAGAGGGTTAGAGGACTAGGGTTATGGTTAGAGGACTAGGGTTAGATGACGGGTTGGTGGACTAGGGTTGGAGGGTTAGAGGACTAGGGTTGGAGGGTCAGAGGACTAGGGTTAGGTTTAGAGGCCTAGGGTTGGAGGACTAGGGTTGGTGGACTAGGGTTGGAGGGTTAGTGGACTAGGGTTGGAGGGTTAGTGGACTAGGGTTGGAGGGTCAGTGGACTAGGGTTAGGTTTAGAGGACTAGGGTTGGAGGGTTAGTGGACTAGGGTTGGAGGGTTAGTGGACTAGGGTTGGAGGGTTAGAGGACTAGGGTTGGAGGGTTAGAGGACTAGGGTTGGTGGACTAGGTTTGGAGGGTTAGAGGAGTAGGGTTATAGTTAGAGGACAAGGGTTAGAGGACTAGGTTTGGAGGGTTAGAGGACTAGGTTTGGAGGGTTAGAGGACTAGGTTTGGAGGGTTAGAGGACTAGGTTTGGAGGGTTAGAGGACTAGGTTTGGAGGGTTAGAGTTAGAGGACTAGGGTAGGAGGGTTAGAGGACTAGGGTTAGAGTTAGTGGACAAGGGTAGGAGGGTTAGAGGACTAGGATTAGAGGGTTAGAGTTAGTGGACTAGGGTAGGAGGGTTAGATGACTAGGGTTAGAGTTAGTGGACTAGGGTAGGAGGGTTAGAGGATGAGGGTTAGAGGACTAGGGTTAGAGTTAGTGGACTAGGGAAGGAGGGTTAGAGGAGTAGGGTTAGAAGACTAGGGTAGGAGGGTTAGAGGATGAGGGTTAGAGTTAGTGGACTAGGGTAGGAGGGTTAGAGGATGAGGGTTAGAGTTAGTGGACTAGGGTAGGAGGGTTAGAGGACTAGGGTTAGAGGGTTAGAGTTAGTGGACTAGGGTTGGAGGATTAGAGGATGAGGGTTAGATTTAGTGGACTAGGGTTAGAGTTAGTGGACTAGGGTAGGAGGGTTAGAGGATGAGGGTTAGATTTAGTGGACTAGGGTTAGAGTTAGTGGACTAGGGTAGGAGGGTTAGAGGACTAGGGTAGGAGGGTTAGAGTTAGTGGACTAGGGTCGGAGGGTTAGAGGACGAGGGTTAGATTTAGTGGACTAGGGTTAGAGTTAGTGGACTAGGGTTAGAGTTAGTGGACTAGGGTAGGAGGGTTAGAGGACTAGGGTTAGAGGGTTAGAGTTAGTGGACTAGGGTCGGAGGGTTAGAGGATGAGGGTTAGATTTAGTGGACTAGGGTTAGAGTTAGTGGACTAGGGTAGGAGGGTTAGAGGACTAGGGTTAGAGGATGAGGGTTAGATTTAGTGGACTAGGGTTAGAGTTAGTGGACTAGGGTCGGAGGGTTAGAGGACGAGGGTTAGATTTAGTGGACTAGGGTTAGAGTTAGTGGACTAGGGTAGGAGGGTTAGAGGACTAGGGTTAGAGTTAAGGTTAGCAGGTCAGGTTTGGGGTTACAGATAGGATCAGAGGAAGGATTTAAAGAACCTGAAGACTCACATTACCGGGAGATCATTTCACACACTTACTCATGAAGGAACCAAAGACACTGATGCCGATGGAGTTGGAGTTGTAATTAGGTGCGTGAGCTCCAACCGATGTCCAGCCACGGCCCTCGTACACCAGGCCATCCTCTCCAACCAGGAAGCTGCAGGAAACAGGACACATTTTTTGGAAGCTGTTTGGGAAGTGGGTAGGTAGTGTTCTGAGTAAGGGCTGTCCTGTTGGTATTGTTTTAGTATGGTACTGCAGTCGTCTCAGGACAGGTTGCCTGGTTACTGGTCCAAATTTCTACTCACCAGAGGACCCCCCCACCCCACCACTCCCTTGGTTTGTATAACAATGGTGCTCTTTATCCTGTAAGATGTCCGCTTTCAGTAATCTATAGAGGGCCACCTATGGGCTCTATCTCCCTGAGAGGAATGCTGGGTGAGACCTCCACCTATCCAACCATCATCTTGGAGGACCCGCTGTCAGTCACGGACTTGGCCAATGATAATGCAGCATTTCTCATTCTATTTTATGTGTATAGGAGCAGTGAGTGTTTCCAGCTCCGCGATGAGAAGAATCACAAGGCCTGGAAACAACTGTCATCAGTCTCTAGTCAACCCCTAGAAGGCCCAGTTGTTATAATGGATGCCGTCTTCCTGGTCTGTGGCTGGATGTTAATGGGTTATTGTACCCCATGTTAGTACATTGGTCCTCATGTCTGATACAGTAGGTCCTGGTAGGTGACATTCTCTGTGTAAAATATAGTTACTCCCATGTATGAGAGTCCCCACCTCCCCCCAAGTCCACCGTAATGGCCATGACCTGCTTTTGTCATCTACACACCAGCAATGGCATCTTCACCATCCATCTTACTTGTATCCAATGTCACACCAGCCATTGCTGTTCATGTGGTAGTTCTGTATATTCTTGGCTTGGGTGGTGCAGGCAGACTGGGTGGAGCAGGCAGTCCCCTCAGTGTGGTGAACGACGACATATGTGACGGGAGTGGTCATGGCGGTACGGCAGGTGGCGGCACGTCCTCCCCATTGGGACTTGGTCAGGATGGTGGGGCAGCCTGGGGGATAAATGACAGGATAGGTTGTTGCCATTTCTTTCCCCTCATCATAACAGGGACCACTACCCCACCCCAGCCCCGTATGGGCAAGGTGTAATGATTACCGGCCTCGGGGTGACGATGGATAGAGGCCTACAACTGATTATAGAGTGGAGAAGAGGAAATATAGAGCAAAGTTCTGAATCCTGGACCTCAATTAGACTGGAAGTTCCATTCTTGCAGGGTTGTATGAGAGTCATAAGACAGCAGTGAGTTCTAGTCTTCCCCAGAGACAGACAACCAAGCTTTGTGACCACACAGGTAGGTACTCACCATAAGTGACTATGCAGAGGGCAGCGAGGAGGGTGAGGGTACGCAGCATGATGAAAGTCACCTGCAGGACAGACACAGACAGCTGAGAGATATGAAGGTACAGAGGGGTCTCCGTATATGGGACTGCACTTCCCTACAGGACTTACCTGTCTCAGGTAGGTTGAGTCCAAGTTCTGGCTGGAGGCTCCACTATTTATTCCCTAGGTTCTAGTGGCGTAAAGGTCACATGAGAGACTGATGACACTGTAGGTGATTGCTGTACAACACTCCAGCTGTGAAGGGAATGACATAACTCATCTTGGAATCATTTCACATCGTACACAACCTAACGTTAGAGAAGACTGAGGTCAGTACTGGATGGAGGAAACTCTGCAGAAGATTGCACCTCGCAGAGCATTCCCCCATCCTCTGCACACGCCACAGCGGCCCTGACACGCTGATAAGAGGCGCTAAAACAGAACTGTGTATTTTTCATGTTTGTTCACCAGATTTCTGTTCATATCAGACCTCAGAGGTCAGTCCTCACAACACGTGCAGCTTTCACTGCAGATACTAATAACGTCTTCTATACCTTAGAATATGGATCATGAGAGGTTCTCCTATGAATGATGAGAGGTTCTCCTATGAATGATGAGAGGTTCTCCTATGAATGATGAGAGGTTCTCCTATGGATGATGAGAGGTCCTCCTATGGATGATGAGAGGTCCTCCTATGGATGATGAGAGGCCCTCCTATGGATGATGAGAGGTTCTCCTATGAATGATGAGAGGTTCTCCTATGGATGATGAGAGGTCCTCCTATGGATGATGAGAGGCCCTCCTATGGATGATGAGAGGCCCTCCTATGGATGATGAGAGGCCCTCCTATGGATGATGAGAGGCCCTCCTATGGATGATTAAAGGTCCTGATATCTCCATATAACCATTCATAAGCCTCAAGAGGGCTGGAGCCTTCTGACGGTTGGGTGACATAGAAACTCATAGAATCATTTTATATCTAATAATCAGGGAGGTGAAGGCCTACCCCTTCCAGATGGTGTCATGGACTCCCCATGGTGGTAGATCTCAACCATTTCCATATATCCAGAGACTGGAAACTCGGAACCAACTGATCTCTCCCAGGTGATATTCATTCCTGCATTCCATGATCTGCAGATACAATTCAGTACAGCCAGCGCTCAGGAGGATTCTATCTTGTAGGGAAACTTGAAAATACGTCATTACCGGTGGAACGTTCTTTTGTAATGTTTATATGGAAAACAGTTACATAGTCTGGTTGAAAAAAGACACACGTCCCTCCAGTTTAACCAAAATCCAATGGTAGATGGTGTCTATGGCTCTGCTGCTTCCAGGCTGTGATAAAACACTATAGGACACAGAAAATGCACCAGCATCACACGACACTTTCAAAAAAACTTTTATGAAATTAAAAATAAAGTCTGGTACTTACACACAGTTTTCAACAGACCCATCTTGTCATACAAAAACACCTACATAGAGACCAGACTGACCCTCAGTACACAGAAGTTCTTGTAGCTGATCCTGATAGATGGTATGCAACCGCTGTCTTTGGTGAAGAAGGGAGGTGAGGAACACCGGAGGTAAAAATGGGAGGTGAGGCACACCGGAGGTGAAAATGGGAGGTGAGGCACACCGGAGGTGAAAATGGGAGGTGAGGCACACCGGAGGTGAAAATGGGAGGTGAGGAACACCGGAGGTGAAAATGGGAGGTGAGGCACACCGGAGGTGAAAATGGGAGGTGAGGCACACCGGAGGTGAAGATGGGAGGCGAGGAACACCGGAGGTGAAGATGGGAGGCGAGGAACACCGAAGGTGAAGATGGGAGCTGAGGCACACCGGAGGTGAAGATGGGAGGTGAGGAACACCGGAGGTGAAGATGGGAGGTGAGGAACACCGGAGGTGAAGATGGGAGGCGAGGAACACCGGAGGTGAAGATGGGAGGCGAGGAACACCGGAGGTGAAGATGGGAGGCGTGGAACATCGGAGGTGAAAATGGGAGCTGAGGAACACCGGTGGTGGTGATGGGAGGTGAGGAAGACCGGAGGGGAAGATGAGAGATGAGGAACACCGGAGGTAAAAATGGGAGGTGAGGAACACCGGAGGTGAAGATGGGAGGTGAGGAACACCGGAGGTGAAGATGGGAGGTGAGGAACACCGGAGCTGACAGTTGTGCGCTAAGAACATGGAGGTGACAACAGGGAGATGAGAAGCACTTTGGTTAAAATGCGGGGTGAGGAACACCAGAGGTGAGGAACACTGGAGGTGAAGATGGGCGGTGAGGAACACTGGAGGTGAAGATGAGAGGTGAGGAACACCGGAGGTGAAGATGAGAGGTGAGGAACACCGGAGGTGAAGATGAGAGGTGAGGAACACCGGAGGTGAAGATGAGAGGTGAGGAACACCGGAGGTGAAAATGGGAGGTGAGGAACACCGGAGGTGAAGATGTGAGGTGAGGAACACCAGAGGTGAGGATGGGAGGTGAGGAACACTAGAGGTGAAGATGTGAGGTGAGGAACACCGGTGGTGAAAATGGGAGGTGAGGAACACCGGACGTGAAGATGGGAAGTGAGGAACATCGGAGGTGAAGATGTGAGGTGAGGAACACCAGAGGTGAGGATGGGAGGTGAGGAACACTAGAGGTGAAGATGTGAGGTGAGGAACACCGGTGGTGAAAATGGGAGGTGAGGAACACCGGACGTGAAGATGGGAAGTGAGGAACATCGGAGGTGAAGATGGGAGGTGAGGAACAGTGGAGGTGAAGATGGGCAGTGAGGAACACCAGAGGTGAGGAACACCGGAGGGGAAGATGAGAGGTGAGGAACACCAGAGGGGAAGATGAGAGGTGAGGAACACCAGAGGGGAAGATGAGAGGTGAGGAACACCAGAGGGGAAGATGAGAGGTGAGGAACACCAGAGGGGAAGATGAGAGGTGAGAAACACCAGAGGTGAGGATGGGAGGTGAGGAACACCAGAGGTGAAGATGTGAGGTGAGGAACACCGGTGGTGAAAATGGGAGGTGAGGAACACCGGACGTGAAGATGGGAAGTGAGGAACACCGGACGTGAAGATGGGAAGTGAGGAACATCGGAGGTGAAGATGGGAGATGAGGAACAGTGGAGGTGAAGATGGGCAGTGAGGAACACCTGAGGTGAGGATGGGAGGTGAGGAACACCGGAGGTGAAGATGAGAGGTGAGGAACACCGGAGGTGAGGATGAGAGGTGAGGAACACCGGAGGTGAAAATGGGAGGTGAGGAACACCGGAGGTGAAAATGGGAGGTGAGGAACACCGGAGGTGAAGATGGGAGGTGAGGAACACCGGCGGTGAAGATGGGAGGTGAGGAACACCGGAGGTGAAAATGGGAGGTGAGGAACACGGGAGGGGAAGATGGGAGGTGAGGAACACCGGAGGTGAAGATGGGCAGTGAGGAACACCAGAGGTGAGGAACACTGGAGGTGAAGATGAGAGGTAAGGGACACCAGAGGTGAAAATGGGAGGTGAGGAACACCAGAGGTGAAGATGGGAGGTGAGGAACACAAGAGATGAGGATGGGAGGTGAGGAACACTAGAGGAGAAAATGGGAAGTGAGGAACATCGGAGGGGAAGACGAGAGGTGAGGAACACCGGAGGTGAAAATGGGAGGTGAGGAACACCGGAGGTGAAGATGGGAAGTGAGGAACATCGGAGGTGAAGATGGGAGATGAGGAAAAGTGGAGGTGAAGATGGGCAGTGAGGAACACCAGAGGTGAGGAACACTGGAGGTGAAGATGAGAGGTGAGGAACATCGGAGGTGAAAATGGGAGGTGAGGAACACCGGAGGTGAAG
Organism: Staurois parvus; assembly: GCF_062004578.1. Lineage (NCBI taxonomy): Eukaryota > Metazoa > Chordata > Amphibia > Anura > Ranidae > Staurois > Staurois parvus. Next base: position 2,966 of record NW_028320394.1, on the reverse strand, counting down.
ATGGGAGGAGAGGAACACCAGAGGTGAAGATGGGAGGAGAGGAACACCAGAGGGGAAGATGGGAGGAGAGGAACACGGGAGGGGAAGATGGGAGGAGAGGAACACGGGAGGGGAAGATGGGAGGTGAGGAACACCAGAGGTGAGGAACACCGGAGGGGAAGATGGGAGGTGAGCAACACCAGAGGTGAGGAACACCGGAGGGGAAGATGGGAGGTGAGGAACACCAGAGGTGAGGAACACCGGAACGGAAGATGGGAGGTGAGGAACACCAGAGGTGAGGAACACCGGAACGGAAGATGGGAGGTGAGGAACACCGGAGGTGAAGATGGGAGGTGAGGAACACCGGAGGTGAAGATGGGAGGTGAGGAACACCGGAGGTGAAGATGGGAGGTGAGGAACACCGGAGGTGAAGATGGGAGGTAAGGAACACTGGAGGTGAAGATGAGAGGTGAGGAACACCGGAGGTGAAGATGAGAGGTGAGGAACACCAGAGGGGAAGATGAGAGGTGAGGAACACCAGAGGGGAAGATGAGAGGTGAGAAACACCAGAGGTGAGGATGGGAGGTGAGGAACACCAGAGGTGAAGATGTGAGGTGAGGAACACCGGTGGTGAAAATGGGAGGTGAGGAACACCGGACGTGAAGATGGGAAGTGAGGAACACCGGACGTGAAGATGGGAAGTGAGGAACATCGGAGGTGAAGATGGGAGATGAGGAACAGTGGAGGTGAAGATGGGCAGTGAGGAACACCTGAGGTGAGGATGGGAGGTGAGGAACACCGGAGGTGAAGATGAGAGGTGAGGAACACCGGAGGTGAGGATGAGAGGTGAGGAACACCGGAGGTGAAAATGGGAGGTGAGGAACACCGGAGGTGAAAATGGGAGGTGAGGAACACCGGAGGTGAAGATGGGAGGTGAGGAACACCGGCGGTGAAGATGGGAGGTGAGGAACACCGGAGGTGAAAATGGGAGGTGAGGAACACGGGAGGGGAAGATGGGAGGTGAGGAACACCGGAGGTGAAGATGGGCAGTGAGGAACACCAGAGGTGAGGAACACTGGAGGTGAAGATGAGAGGTAAGGGACACCAGAGGTGAAAATGGGAGGTGAGGAACACCAGAGGTGAAGATGGGAGGTGAGGAACACAAGAGATGAGGATGGGAGGTGAGGAACACTAGAGGAGAAAATGGGAAGTGAGGAACATCGGAGGGGAAGACGAGAGGTGAGGAACACCGGAGGTGAAAATGGGAGGTGAGGAACACCGGAGGTGAAGATGGGAAGTGAGGAACATCGGAGGTGAAGATGGGAGATGAGGAAAAGTGGAGGTGAAGATGGGCAGTGAGGAACACCAGAGGTGAGGAACACTGGAGGTGAAGATGAGAGGTGAGGAACATCGGAGGTGAAAATGGGAGGTGAGGAACACCGGAGGTGAAGATGGGAGGAGAGGAACACCAGAGGTGAAGATGGGAGGAGAGGAACACCAGAGGGGAAGATGGGAGGAGAGGAACACGGGAGGGGAAGATGGGAGGAGAGGAACACGGGAGGGGAAGATGGGAGGTGAGGAACACCAGAGGTGAGGAACACCGGAGGGGAAGATGGGAGGTGAGCAACACCAGAGGTGAGGAACACCGGAGGGGAAGATGGGAGGTGAGGAACACCAGAGGTGAGGAACACCGGAACGGAAGATGGGAGGTGAGGAACACCAGAGGTGAGGAACACCGGAACGGAAGATGGGAGGTGAGGAACACCGGAGGTGAAGATGGGAGGTGAGGAACACCGGAGGTGAAGATGGGAGGTGAGGAACACCGGAGGTGAAGATGGGAGGTGAGGAACACCGGAGGTGAAGATGGGAGGTAAGGAACACTGGAGGTGAAGATGAGAGGTGAGGAACACCGGAGGTGAAGATGAGAGGTGAGGAACACCGGAGGTGAAAATGGGAGGTGAGGAACACCGGAGGTGAAGATGTGAGGTGAGGAACACCAGAGGTGAGGATGGGAGGTGAGGAACACTAGAGGTGAAGATGTGAGGTGAGGAACACCGGTGGTGAAAATGGGAGGTGAGGAACACCGGACGTGAAGATGGGAAGTGAGGAACATCGGAGGTGAAGATGTGAGGTGAGGAACACCAGAGGTGAGGATGGGAGGTGAGGAACACTAGAGGTGAAGATGTGAGGTGAGGAACACCGGTGGTGAAAATGGGAGGTGAGGAACACCGGACGTGAAGATGGGAAGTGAGGAACATCGGAGGTGAAGATGGGAGGTGAGGAACAGTGGAGGTGAAGATGGGCAGTGAGGAACACCAGAGGTGAGGAACACCGGAGGGGAAGATGAGAGGTGAGGAACACCAGAGGGGAAGATGAGAGGTGAGGAACACCAGAGGGGAAGATGAGAGGTGAGGAACACCAGAGGGGAAGATGAGAGGTGAGGAACACCAGAGGGGAAGATGAGAGGTGAGGAACACCAGAGGGGAAGATGAGAGGTGAGAAACACCAGAGGGGAAGATGAGAGGTGAGGAACACCAGAGGTGAGGATGGGAGGTGAGGAACACCAGAGGTGAAGATGTGAGGTGAGGAACACCGGTGGTGAAAATGGGAGGTGAGGAACACCGGACGTGAAGATGGGAAGTGAGGAACACCGGACGTGAAGATGGGAAGTGAGGAACATCGGAGGTGAAGATGGGAGATGAGGAACAGTGGAGGTGAAGATGGGCAGTGAGGAACACCTGAGGTGAGGATGGGAGGTGAGGAACACCGGAGGTGAAGATGAGAGGTGAGGAACACCGGAGGTGAGGATGAGAGGTGAGGAACACCGGAGGTGAAAATGGGAGGTGAGGAACACCGGAGGTGAAAATGGGAGGTGAGGAACACCGGAGGTGAAGATGGGAGGTGAGGAACACCGGCGGTGAAGATGGGAGGTGAGGAACACCGGAGGTGAAAATGGGAGGTGAGGAACACGGGAGGGGAAGATGGGA